>NC_073745.1:49359784-49659784 GCF_029784135.1 Toxorhynchites rutilus septentrionalis
GAAATAAGATAAGATAAGAATAGAGAGATTAAGAATAAGAATAAGAATAAGAATAAGAATAAGAATAAGAATAAGAATAAGAATTAGAATAAGAATAAGAATAAGAATAAGAATAAGAAGAAGAATAAGAATAAGAATAAGAAGTAAGAAGAATAAGAAAAGAAGAAGAAGAAGAAGAAGATGAAGAAGAAGAAGAAGAAGAAGAAGGAAGAAGAAGAAGAAGAAGAAGAAGAAGAATAAGAATAAGAATAAGAATAAGAATAAGAATAAGAATAAGAATAAGAATAAGAATAAGAATAAGAATAAGAATAAGAATAAGAATAAGAATAAGAATAAGAATAAGAATAAGAATAAGAATAAGAATAAGAATAAGAATAAGAATAAGAATAAGAATAAGAATAAGAATAAGAATAAGAATAAGAATAAGAATAAGAATAAGAATAAGAATAAGAATAAGAATAAGAATAAGAATAAGAATAAGAATAAGAATAAGAATAAGAATAAGAATAAGAATAAGAATAAGAATAAGAATAAGAATAAGAATAAGAATAAGAATAAGAATAAGAATAAGAATAAGAATAAGAATAAGAATAAGAATAAGAATAAGAATAAGAATAAGAATAAGAATAAGAATAAGAATAAGAATAAGAATAAGAATAAGAATAAGAATAAGAATAAGAATAAGAATAAGAATAAGAATAAGAATAAGAATAAGAATAAGAATAAGAATAAGAATAAGAATAAGAATAAGAATAAGAATAAGAATAAGAATAAGAATAAGAATAAGAATAAGAATAAGAATAAGAATAAGAATAAGAATAAGAATAAGAATAAGAATAAGAATAAGAATAAGAATAAGAATAAGAATAAGAATAAGAATAAGAATAAGAATAAGAATAAGAATAAGAATAAGAATAAGAATAAGAATAAGAATAAGAATAAGAATAAGAATAAGAATAAGAATAAGAATAAGAATAAGAATAAGAATAAGAATAAGAATAAGAATAAGAATAAGAATAAGAATAAGAATAAGAATAAGAATAAGAATAAGAATAAGAATAAGAATAAGAATAAGAATAAGAATAAGAATAAGAATAAGAATAAGAATAAGAATAAGAATAAGAATAAGAATAAGAATAAGAATAAGAATAAGAATAAGAATAAGAATAAGAATAAGAATAAGAATAAGAATAAGAATAAGAATAAGAATAAGAATAAGAATAAGAATAAGAATAAGAATAAGAATAAGAATAAGAATAAGAATAAGAATAAGAATAAGAATAAGAATAAGAATAAGAATAAGAATAAGAATAAGAATAAGAATAAGAATAAGAATAAGAATAAGAATAAGAATAAGAATAAGAATAAGAATAAGAATAAGAATAAGAATAAGAATAAGAATAAGAATAAGAATAAGAATAAGAATAAGAATAAGAATAAGAATAAGAATAAGAATAAGAATAAGAATAAGAATAAGAATAAGAATAAGAATAAGAATAAGAATAAGAATAAGAATAAGAATAAGAATAAGAATAAGAATAAGAATAAGAATAAGAATAAGAATAAGAATAAGAATAAGAATAAGAATAAGAATAAGAATAAGAATAAGAATAAGAATAAGAATAAGAATAAGAATAAGAATAAGAATAAGAATAAGAATAAGAATAAGAATAAGAATAAGAATAAGAATAAGAATAAGAATAAGAATAAGAATAAGAATAAGAATAAGAATAAGAATAAGAATAAGAATAAGAATAAGAATAAGAATAAGAATAAGAATAAGAATAAGAATAAGAATAAGAATAAGAATAAGAATAAGAATAAGAATAAGAATAAGAATAAGAATAAGAATAAGAATAAGAATAAGAATAAGAATAAGAATAAGAATAAGAATAAGAATAAGAATAAGAATAAGAATAATATTCTTATTCTTATTCTTAAATTATTCTTATTCTTATTCTTATTCTTATTCTTATTCTTATTCTTATTCTTATTCTTATTCTTATTCTTATTCTTATTCTTATTCTTATTCTTATTCTTATTCTTATTCTTATTCTTATTCTTATTCTTATTCTTATTCTTATTCTTATTCTTATTCTTATTCTTATTCTTATTCTTATTCTTATTCTTATTCTTATTCTTATTCTTATTCTTATTCTTATTCTTATTCTTATTCTTATTCTTATTCTTATTCTTATTCTTATTCTTATTCTTATTCTTATTCTTATTCTTATTCTTATTCTTATTCTTATTCTTATTCTTATTCTTATTCTTATTCTTATTCTTATTCTTATTCTTATTCTTATTCTTATTCTTATTCTTATTCTTATTCTTATTCTTATTCTTATTCTTATTCTTATTCTTATTCTTATTCTTATTCTTATTCTTATTCTTATTCTTATTCTTATTCTTATTCTTATTCTTATTCTTATTCTTATTCTTATTCTTATTCTTATTCTTATTCTTATTCTTATTCTTATTCTTATTCTTATTCTTATTCTTATTCTTATTCTTATTCTTATTCTTATTCTTATTCTTATTCTTATTCTTATTCTTATTCTTATTCTTATTCTTATTCTTATTCTTATTCTTATTCTTATTCTTATTCTTATTCTTATTCTTATTCTTATTCTTATTCTTATTCTTATTCTTATTCTTATTCTTATTCTTATTCTTATTCTTATTCTTATTCTTATTCTTATTCTTATTCTTATTCTTATTCTTATTCTTATTCTTATTCTTATTCTTATTCTTATTCTTATTCTTATTCTTATTCTTATTCTTATTCTTATTCTTATTCTTATTCTTATTCTTATTCTTATTCTTATTCTTATTCTTATTCTTATTCTTATTCTTATTCTTATTCTTATTCTTATTCTTATTCTTATTCTTATTCTTATTCTTATTCTTATTCTTATTCTTATTCTTATTCTTATTCTTATTCTTATTCTTATTCTTATTCTTATTCTTAGACGCATGTTTGACGCTTGTTGTATGGCGATGCATGAAAAATG
This sequence comes from Toxorhynchites rutilus septentrionalis, assembly GCF_029784135.1. NCBI lineage: Eukaryota > Metazoa > Arthropoda > Insecta > Diptera > Culicidae > Toxorhynchites > Toxorhynchites rutilus. The sequence continues at coordinate 49,362,799 of NC_073745.1, forward strand.
CCTCTCGTTAAATACTCAGTGCAATGCGTGCATTAATATAAAGAAACAAATTGCGACATATGACCAATTAGTGTTTTGTTCTCGCAAAGGCAATAAAGATTAGTTGCTTCTCGAAATGATTCTACAAAACCACGCAAGCCATTAAGCCCTTTCAGGGTCCCCGGAACTTTTTACTAAAGAATTATTTATGAAATTTCGACGTATTCGCGATGATTGTTCGCACCCCAACATGTCCTGACATGTCTGCTTTCCGCGCTAAGTGGAAAGTTTTGGAAATATGACGCGAACAAAGCCGAAACGCATGCCCCGCCCAATCGACATCACCGACAGTGTGGGAGAAAGAGAAAAATCTCATTCCATATCCAACCACCAACAAGTGTAGATGTTATTCCATATTAAACCGTGTCAAACAAAGTTGTAAAAAGCCAAAAACATCAACTAGTTCTTTAATTAGCAAATCATCATCCTAATTCCACCGGAGAACCATCAACCATCCAGAAGGAAGTGCCAAAAAGTGATACAGTCCACTTGTGATCGAGGGGGTTCTGCTAACGTGCTTGTGGAACCAATCCGTCCTTTCGAAGGACATGAAAGTGTGCTAGTGTCCTTCCACAAGTGCTTAAGCGGAACGCTCGCTCCCCCACCATCATCTGGCACGGCCTTCACAATGATAAACCTAAAAATAAAAAAAAATATATTGCGTAGTCCTACGTCCTAAGCGGTCGTGTCTCGGATACAAGCTGTCGATTTTTTTTATTAATATTTAACTTTATGAGCTTTTGTTGTTTAAGGTCGTTTGTTTGACGTTTCATTGCAGAATTTTTTTTTATGCTCAGTCACTTTCTCCCCAAAAGACTAGTTTTTTATATTTGTATTGTCAGAATCCCTAACCTGGTCGACTCACACCAGTTGGGACCTTAAACATTAAAAGAGATTTATCCGATCATTTGCACGAAAATGGCATTTAAAAAGAAAAACATACCTCTACTTGACGAACTTAGCTGCACATTACCTCCAGATAAAGTATGTTGCTCGCCATTCTCCTGTCTTGAACCAGAGCTGTTTGTGTACACAGAATTTTTGGCGCTGTAATGAATTATGTGTACATTTATAACTTTCACAAAACTCCACATTCACAGAGCTTTAGTGGGTAAAAGACAAGTAGTATTTTTTTTCTGGTAACGCTAACCGATTAACGCATGATAAAGCAGGACATCTTGTGTTATTTATGAATGTCAGAAAGAGATGATAATAATTCAGATTGTAATGTTATATGATTAGAATAGGTAAGGTGGTGCAGAGATCACACTGAGGAAATAACAATATCAAGCCATATGTAATATTGAAACGATATTTAAAAAAAATCCATAGAATCTGTATAAAATTCAGAATATTTGTAATCTTCATTATGAGTTTATTAGTTTTGAAAAGGCTGAAAAATCTTGGTAGAAGCCTGAATCAGTACGTAGGAGCAGTGTTTGGATTTCGATCAAAATCGAATGATACACAATGTGTCATGCAAGTAAACTCTCACGAACATATAACCAAATATGAGAGGATCATTCAGATACTTGTATGAATGTCAGTAATCACTTGTGTAACATTTAGTGATTAAACTAAGAGAGGAACGAAGACTGTTGATTGCATATCCGATCTGTATCAAACATCGCATACCATTTTCGAAGCCTGCATACAAGTTTGAACCGCATATATCGTCCCATTTTACTATAGCGAAACCCACTGCACAGAAAAGTGCAAAGCAATAAATGATACAAGAAAAATTACGTCATCATTCAGTCACCATTTGCGGAGAGCAGCGAATGGGAAAAGAGATAAAACGCGAGAGTTTTTGCTTCTCACTGGAGCGGTGTTGCTAGTAAAACTATGTGGTCTATTTGAATATAGATATTTCAAGGGATAGCGGCGTTAAAAATGAAAACAGGAAGTGGGTTATATCTATGGTATAACCGCAAGGGTGACGTAGGACTATCGTTGATTTAGAGATCATTTGTTTGAAGTTGAATCTGAATTCATTCTGAATGAATGAATATTTGGGGGACTTCGAAAACGAGAGCGTTACGTTGGAGGCACAAGGTTTCATGCATCCAATATTGGATACGGAAATATCCTACTGATGGGGAAGAATAATCTTCAGAAGCTATCCTGTTAATTGCGATTGATTGAAAAATCACAAAACCAAATGTATTTGGTCACAGTGTTAAATGGATAGAAAACATTAAAATAAACTCTTTCACATGAATGTAATTTTAATTTCCCACAGGAACTGGCAGATTATTTTCAGTAACGATTAGATATTTCCGCATTTTCCTCGATACTGGAAGCCCACCAGTGGTTAATGCTAACTCGATAACCATCTGTTAATAGCACTTGCTTGAAACATATTTGGTCACAGTGTTACATGGATAGAAAACATTCAAATAAACTCTTTCACATGAATGTATTTTTAAATTCCCAGAGGAACTGGCAGATTATTTTCAGGCAATGATTAGATATTTCCACATTTTCCTCGATACTGGAAGCCCACCAGTGGTTAATGCTAATTCGATAACCACCTGTTAATAGTACTTGATTGAAAAATATTTGGTCACAGTGTTACATGGATAGAAAACATTCAAATAAACTCTTTCACATGAATGTATTTTTAAATTCCCAGAGGAACTGGCAGATTATTTTCCGGATCTTTCTCGATGCTGAATGGCATCCAAACGGAAAGAATTCCGTGCGTGTATGTGTGTGTGTGTGTAGCGGCTGCTTCGATGGTCACCTTCTCTTCTCCTGAAGGATAGGCTTCTCTGTGTTCCCTCACAGTTTCAAACAAACTGCTTGCGTTTCAGGGCAGATCTCGATCCTTCGCCGACCAGCACCCTCAGCAACGATGTTGTCTTGTCGATGTCCTCAAGAAAAATGAATGCGTCTCACCACCAGAATATCGCTTAAGTATGCTTTTTGTGCGTGATTGAATCGAGAGTAGGCGTGGTTTACGATGGCAATTTGGAAGGCAAACTAGAGGGGAATGAACTCTCTGAGCTCGGAACTTTCGGCGACTGAGCAATAATCGATTGCGGGTGCATACAATATTGGATACGGAAATATCCTACTGATGGGGAAGAATAATCTTCAGAAGCTATCCTGTTAATTGCGATTGATTGAAAAATCACAAAACCAAATGTATTTGGTCACAGTGTTACATGGATAGAAAACATTAAAATAAACTCTTTCACATGAATGTATTTATAAATTCCCAGAGGAATTGGCAGATTATTTTCAGTAACGATTAGATATTTCCACATTTTCCTCGATACTGGAAGCCCACCAGTGGTTAATACTAACTCGATAACCACCTGTTAATAGCACTTGATTGAAACATATTTGCTCACAGTGTTACATGGATAGAAAACCTTCAAATAAACTCTTTCACATGAATGTATTTTTAAATTCCCAGAGGAACTGGCAGATTATTTTCAGGCAATGATTAGATCTTTCCGGAACTTTCTCGATGCTGAATGGCATCCAAACGGAAAGAATTCTGCGCGTGTATGTGTCGATCCTTCGCCGTTCACCTCCTCCAGCATGTTAGGCAACGATGTTGTCTTGTCGATGTCCTCACGAAAAATGAATGTGTCTCACCACCAGAATATCGCTTAAGTATGCTTTTTGTGTGTGATTGAATCGAGAGAAGGTGTGGTTTACGATGGCAATTTGGAAGGCAAACTAGAGGGGAATGAACTCTTTGAGCTAGGAACTTTCAGCGACTGAGCAATAATCGATTGCGGGCGCATACAATATTGGATACGGAAATATCCTACTGATGGGGAAGAATAATCTTCAGAAGCTATCCTGTTAATTGCGATTGATTGGAAAATCACAAAACCAAATGTATTTGGTCACAGTGTTACATGGATAGAAAACATTCAAATAAACTCTTTCACATGAATGTATTTTTAAATTCCCAGATGAATTGGCAGATTATTTTCCAGCAATGATTAGATCATTCTGGAACTTTCTCGATGCTGAATGGCATCCAAACGGAAAGAATTCTGCGCGTGTATGTGTCGATCCTTCGCCGTCCACCTCCTCCAGCACGTTAGGCAACGATGTTGTCTTGTCGATGTCCTCACGAAAAATGAATGTGTTTCAGAAAAAGGAAGGTCTTGTATTTATAGAGACTTTAAACTTTTGCAGTTCATTCGTCTCTAGCCTTGAGAAAGGCCCTTTGAAAACTCTACTCTACTCTATTACTCTACTCCAGCGCTACCACCTCCGCCCTCTTGCCTTGAGAAAGGCACTCGATCCCTCGCCGTCCAGCTCGTCCAGCAACGATGTTGTCCAGTCGGTGTCCACACAAAGAAAGAATGTGTCTCACCACCAGAATATCGCTTAAGTATGCTTTTTGTGTGTGATTGAATCGAGAGAAGGTGTGATTCACGATGGCAATTTGGAAGGCAAACTAGAGGGGAATGAACTCTCTGAGCTAGGAACTTTCGGCGACTGAGCAATAATCGATTGCGGGCGCATACAATATTGGATACGGAAATATCCTACTGATGGGGAAGAATAATCTTCAGAAGCTATCCTGTTAATTGCGATTGATTGAAAAATCACAAAACCAAATGTATTTGGTCACAGTGTTACATGGATAGAAAACATTAAAATAAACTCTTTCACATGAATGTATTTATAAATTCCCAGAGGAACTGGCAGATTATTTTCAGTAACGATTAGATATTTCCACATTTTCCTCGATACTGGAAGCCCACCAGTGGTTAATACTAACTCGATAACCACCTGTTAAGAGCACTTGATTGAGAAATATTTGGTCACAGTGTTACATGGATAGAAAACATTCAAATAAACTCTTTCACATGAATGTGTTTTTAAATTCCCAGAGGAACTGGCAGATTATTTTCAGTAACGATTAGACATTTCCACATTTTCCTCGATACTGGAAGCCCACCAGTGGTTAATACTAACTCGATAACCACCTGTTAATAGTACTTGATTGAGAAATATTTGGTCACAGTGTTACATGGATAGAAAACATTCAAATAAACTCTTTCACATGAATGTATTTTTAAATTCCCAGAGGAACTGGCAGATTATTTTCCAGAAATGATTAGATCTTTCCGGATCTTTCTCGATGCTGAATGGCATCCAAACGGAAAGAATTCCGCGCGTGTATGTGTGTGTGTGTAGCGGCTGCTTCGAGATCTTCCCGGGGAGCCGTTTGTGGCATCACTCTCCTCCTGATGGATTCCCTTCTGGCCTAGGGTGCACAAACAGGCTCTTGGTGACACCGTTTATCCGCGCTTTCATGATAAACGAAGAGCTTCACCACAACAGCGACAACATGCTCCAATCGCTGTTCAATTAGAACTGAGTGGATTTCCGAGCGGCGCTCGCTTATATACCGATTGGTGATTTCAATAGCCTGTTTTGAAAGCAATTTTAAGACTATTGAAACAAGTTTTTGGATCAAAAAGTAACAAGTATAGAACGCGTAGACATTTTATCTTTCGAATGAAGTGTTTATCATACCATTTCGTTCAGTTGTTTAGGAGCTATTAACGCTCAAAATCTCGGTCTCCGGCGTAACGCTTTCGTTTTCGAAACTTTGATTTTACACCCCGGTATAGAAATGAAAGACGTAGTCCTACGTCAAAAATATAATCTGACTACCCTCCCTTAGCCTCTATCGAGCTAAATAATAATATAGTTTGCACTCTCTGAGACTTAAAAATCAGGATCTGCTACATTAGCTGAATATGAATCTTTCGCTTTGCGTGGTCCGTACGATCCTGCTGTTTCATGATGCATGGAGAGGTCGATATGCATATGTTAGAGGCAAAGAAGAAAATAAGCTTTCTGACCAAAAGCGTATATGATAGCTTTGCTTGCATGCTGGTGTGCAATAAAGTGCGAGTCGATGCAGAGTTGTCTCGTTCTCTTTTGTGTCGTGATTTGCAACACATAACAACAAAAGAATACCGCTGGGGGAAATGTTTCCTGAAAGATCATATTTGAACGAACGAAAGCGATTTTTTCAATGAGTGGATCATTTGGCAAACACTGCGTAGGAGTTTAAAAAAAATCGGAAATGGTCGTTTTCGGCTGATTTGGCGTGGAATAGCTCTATAGCAAAGTACCCTTTCTAAAACGATAATTCATCAAGATATGGAACAGAAAACTATACCCTTTTGGCCCAATGACATCCTAATTGGTGGAAGCGACTGTTTCAGTGCCATATTGTATGTACCTTTTTTATCATGGTTTGTGTGAATCAAACAGTTAACTTCAACACGAGCAACTTATTCCATTTACCTTCCCAATATATCATTGAGTTTTCTTCCTAGTAGTGAATGTGCATGCAAAATTCACCGCTTGGAAAACTCAATGCTATCCACTTTATTTGCATTCTCACTTCCCTCCCTTCTTCTTTCCTCGGCCAGCCAAACAATTGTTTCAGCAAATGCAGCTGAAAGTGCTCAAACTGTGAAGCAGGGCCACTTTCCCTAACTGATGCCAGCTCGATGCAATTCCATCAACCTCTTATGTACCATTGCAGCCGAACGCTTTTTGTGGTCGACCATTATTGGCAACTGAGGTCGAGCTGATTCCGTTGCCGCAAATCAACCACCAGTTACCCGGTCAAAGGACCAAGATTGATGGAGCGGAACAATTTGCTCGGGTATTTTCATTTGCGTTTTTTTCGATTTTCAGGGAAGAATTCCTGAAAGCAGGAACAACCAGGGCGGTGGCGGCAGTGATTTGTGGTGGGGTTTCTACACCTACAATTCCATAGTAATCAGCGGCTACCACAGAGATTGTGAATAATTTATTTCCTTTCAAAATCACCGCTGAGGCGTTTTGCCTGGAATGTAAAATAATATCCGGGCCTCATCGCACTTCGTCTGTTCTAATAAATTATTAGTGAATTGTTGCGGATATATGAGCAAAGTTGAAATAATAAATTGTTCCGTATCAAAGCCAGTGGAATTTCGTGGATAAAATGTTGACATTCCAATATCCCGAATTACAGCTGTGCGTGCTTTAGATTCAAACGCCTCCGTTCGCCAAAGCGGAGACTCGTCGAAAGGAAATAAATCAGTTACAGTCTCCCACGGTGCAATAAATCATAGAGCTCATTTTCCAGCGCAAGAGTACTTGCAGGAAAAGTACGAAATTCAACGTACTCAAGATGGATGAAAATAAACAACATCGAGTCAAGCAAATACCGTTTGCCACCGGAGCTTTGGAGACCATTTATGACATTTAAGGTGGTGATTTAATATAATCTTTACTTATAAGCCTGTGCGAAACATGAATAGTTCATAAAATATGGTCGTGTAATACCAACAAGTGCGAATCAATTTATCATATTAAAAGGAACCTTCAACACATTGAAAATTGTATAGCTTTCCGATCACCACCCTCACCATAACTGATTTACCCAACAATCTTCAACTTTGTTTTGAAGAAACACAAATCAAACAAAATATCGTAACGATTGCAGTCACTGATACGCTTACTGAAAATGCTTCAAAAAGTTTCGAGTGGATCGAACGACCGTTGTTTGGTAAGAAATTGGTGCAATGCCTCAATGAAGGGAATACTTTCGCACCAGCACCAGAAGTTTGAACAAGTTATGTTCAGCAATTTATCAGTTTCGTCATGCTTTTTTCTCCTTGCGGAAACGGTTTCCCGTTGGAGAGTGAAAACAAAAAAAAGGAATAAAAATGTATAGATCCCGCATGAATGATATTTTACCGCTTTATCGGAGGATAAAATTCGCTGCTGAAACGAAGCCTGTATGGCTTCGGAGAGATGAATGTTTGGCGCATGAAATGTAAATTTTATTGTGGGAATAAAAATGCAGCAGAATTGGTAAAAATAAATATTATTCCAATCCGCTAAAGAATTGTCTTCGATTAGAATAATATTTTATTGATGAAATATAGGTATTAAGTTTGCGTGATTTATTAATCTTGTTGCTTAAAAACGTTAACAGTCAATCAGTACTGATAACATATTTATGATTCCCCCCGGCCGACTGGCTAACGTCATACTGACAGTATTGTTCAGGAGTTGCAAACAGTTCCATGCGAAAAATTTATAACCTTTTTTTTCTTTTTTCTCTCTACTATATTGACTTTCAAAAAAATCAGATTTTTGTGTTTTGCATTTTTGGGAAGCTTATGCCCTCAGAAATGTTGCCATAATGCATTTTTAGATATTTGATTTCGTCGGAAAGTGACAGCCAAAAGTAGTAAGTCACATCAAGAGATTGGTATTGCAGTACGGAATTTTTAAACGCGTTTCTCTCGAAACTATGTTTTTTAAACGATTTTTCAGGATCTACTTAACCGGTTTGGCTGAATTTTTTTGTCTGCATGTGGAAATGAATTATTTTAAGCATTACGTAGCTTTTTTGATATCTCATTTTTTCGAAAAAATAACTCATTTTTAATAAAAATGACAGCCATTTTGGAAATTTTTCGAATTTACAAAAACCCCTATGTATCGCTTTACGTATTGTCCTGAAGATTCAAAAAATTCATTGGGATTCGTTCTGCGACACCCCGTTGCTTCACAACTGATGTCATCAGCTATGTACCGCTTTTCAGACAAAATTTACGCATTCAGCTGTCAACAGCGTAATAGGGGAAAGGGAGGCAAGTTGGCGAGGGAGGCAAGACGACGAATCGGTAATTTGACACGTTGTAATGAAGGTAGCGCCACCTACTTCTTACTGAAGATGCATCATAACAAGGCCAAACTTTGTACTCGGTAACTCTGCCGAAAATGTTATCACAAAACAGTGAAAAATAAAAATGAGAAAAATCGTGATTTTGTTATTTTTTCGGTTTTTTCAAATTTAATTATCCACTTTATGAGGAAAGTTTAAATTTCAAAACAATTTTATACATGATAAAGTTACTCTATTGTACATAATCTGTTTGTTTCCGGCGAGTTTCAATCATGATTTTTTTCAGCTAAATTTTTTTTATTGAAAAAGTCTCTTGGGGGCAAGTTGGCGAACTGCAACATTATGTTAGTTTTTGGTTTTTTTTTTATTGCAGATGGTTAGAACTTATAAGCGAAAAAGAGACCAATATTGGTCGGACACCAGTTTGGAGAATGTTATAGCTATAGAAGAAGTTTTGTCTGTTCTGGGTGCTTCAAAACAGTTCGGTGTGCCAGAACCAACTTCGAGACGCTATCGACGAAAATATCATGGCATGGAGGTTAGATTTTCAATTCAGCATTTGCGTTTCCATGTTCTTTATGCAAGAAATATGAAATCTGTATCAATTTCAGGATACGTCGTCCAATAACGGCCGCTTTAAAGCCACATTCAGATCCAGCTTCGAAGAATTGCTTATTCGTTTGTGGTTAAAAATGACAAACAAAGTAACATGCGCTGGACGGACATGGGTTGAAATGTTTATGAAGACTCATAAGCTATCTTTGAGAAAGCCAGAAAATACCTCAGCGGCTCGATTAATGGCGTTCAATAAAGAAAATTGTGACTTATTTTTCGAACTTTGGGAGATATACGAGCTCAGTATCGTTTTACTACGTGTGACATTTACAGTTTTAATGAAAATGGCATTTAAAAAATTAAAAATCATTAAAAAAGCAAGATCCAGAGCTCGCCAAAGCTTAATATCGCCAACTTGCCTCCGTCTCCCCTAATCATTATTCGTGTACTCAAAAAAATGGAAAATACATCTTCAAATATACCTCAAACAATAAGTTAAATACCGATACACTTCACTTTATTCCTAACATTCGAAAAAATATCACGAAAGTTCATTATTTTTCGACCTTCCAGACAGGGGTCCCCCCTTAAAGAAAATTTAAAAAAAATTTGAAAAGACCTAAAACTCATTTTTGAGATAATACTCATTGGATAGAGAATATTTTTATCCATCTTCAGCCAAATTGTCTGAGAAAAGTTATTGGCCAAAACGTATACGATTTGTACGGGGCGGAAGGATCTGGCTGGGTAAGGAAGTAAAAAGTGCCCCCAAACCAAATCATCAGCTCTGTGGAAAATATTGTATAGAAATTTTGACTATTTTCGAATCCCTTTGTGATTCACCATATGTTCTTTGGTAAAAAACGTACCTTTCAATTTTTAGCACGCCATTCTCAATAGCTTCGAGATAAAAATTCGAAAAAAAAAATACTGAAAGTGCACCTTACTATGATTTATCGAGAAATATAATCAAAAAATAAATTCCTAAAAAAATGAAGTACAGTAAAACCCCCATTATCCGCGAGCGGATGATCCGCGGTGCGGTTTATCCGCGAAAGCGAGTTTCATAGTAATTCTATGCACCTACCCTAAATTTGACAATGAGTGGTAGGTTTTTGTTCTTCTGTTTTGGTCATGACTTTCACATTATTTGACTACTGGTATACACGACCTTACAGATGGATAGTTCAATGATTCCTGTATTGATAAAACATTGCTTTCATACTGAAATATCTGTTTTTTTTGTGTTTGCACCTCATTTTTAGTCATTTGTTGTGTTATCCGCGATTTTCGTGATCCGCGTTGAGCTAGCCCGACTATTCCGCGGATAATCGAGGTTCCACTGTACTGAAAAATTCTCGAATATAAAAAATCCTGGGTGTATATAATTTATTGGAGTTTCCAAAACTGTTTTTCGATGATTATTCATTGAACTATCCATCATCAAAAACGAATTCGAAATTTTTCGTTCAAACAATATTATCTCTATATACTGAATGGTCCTACATCAACATAAAGAAATCAAATGAAAGATAGTTGATAACGTTATTTGGATTTGCTATCTTTGAAAGAACCGAAAGAAATCGATTTCTCATTTCCTCCCGATATTTTTGTCCACCACATCTACAAACATCAAGATACAAATTTCTCTGTAAAATATGCCGTGTAGATCCATGTAAATTATGCTTTGAAGTAATTTATATCCTATCTTCATGCGTTGATAATTCATGACTTTAAAGTATTTTGAAAGTTTCTCGCAGCTTACACCGCGAAACCTGCCGAGCTTAGCTCACCTCTTTTTTTAAATATTTTCTCAGGGTCGGCCACCGACATCGGGAGAACTCTTCAACCCGTATTTTCCCGAACGGAAATCTAAATCTGCCTTGTCCACTGCGTACTGGTTCTGGGACAGATTGATAGTGATTTGTAAGAAGGTTAATTGTATGGATATATGTGATTTTTTGGATGTCACAAGTTGGGGCCCGTCGATGACTTCGAGAGAGGAGGAGTTGACGTACCTAGTACCTTTCCTTCGTGGGGACAATTTGGTGAGGTGTGGCTGAAACGTGGGTGTTCTATTCCAACCCAGAATTCGCTGGCTTCGAATGCCTCGGGATGATGAATCGAGTGGGCGTCTTCTACACAATCTTCCACACTTTCCACTCTCAACCACTTTATTTCCGCTTCCTATTTCTCCTTCTTATTTTTTCTCAGTCGACTACGTATTTCTTCTCAACGTGTTTACTTCCGCTATGCTTTCTTAAAAACTCGACTTTTTTCCTCCGTCACGTTTTCTTGCTTCCGTTTTTCTCCTCAGTCAAAGTCCAAGTCCCTTTTCGAACGCTTCATCACCTTCCTTTTTCCTTCTCCTTCTCTCTCTCTCTCTCTCTCTCTCTCTCTCTCTCTCTATTTCCTCTTTCTTGATGGTCTAATTTTCTTCCGGAACTCACGCTGTCACTCTGAAGTCGCTCGATGCAGCCCAGTGGTCTCAGTTTTTATGGCTCGAATAAGTAAAAATTTACATTTACCGACAATTCACAGAACCAGTTGTAACAAATAACCAGACTTATAAACTACGAAAAAAACATAGAAAAGACAATTTTAAGTTTCACGCGTTATTGTGGCGTAACAATTTCAAAAATCGCCCAAAAAATTCGACTTCACACTCTGTTCCTTAATTTTTTTTTTGAGTGTGATTTTTGTGTTATTTCCATTTTCCTTAAATTTATTAATTTCCCTTCTACAACTTGTATACATTTTGGCCCATAACTTTCTCAGACCATTTTCCGGCCAACGAAAATTTGGCTGAAGATGGATAAAAATATTCTCCATCCAATGAGTATTATCTCAAAAATGTGGTTTGGGTCCTTGCAAATATTTTTTTTAAATTGAGCATGAGCTTGGGTAGACTGTACACTTGGTAGTTGCTCTCCGTGATTGACCTGAACTAACCAAATTGTACAAAGAACACACAGAATGACGCTTGGGACTAGCAAATCATTCTCGTTGCGCAATTTTCGGTGATTCGAGCTTTGAATGATCAATAACGACGCCGGCCACGTCCTTACAGTCACCAGGGGAAGGGAAGGAATGTTAGTATGATATTCGCCGCCCGAAGGCCAGAAGGGTCGCCTCTATAGCGTGTTTCCCTAGCGTTTATCAAGGAAGGGATAGTTGATAGTAGGGAAAGGTAAGAATCAGAATTCACTGTGGTAAGTGATATGATTATGTAAACACAAGTTGCTATTCATCACTCCTATTATGTTTGAACACATTTTCAATCGCGACGGCTGAGGTCACTTTGGGAAACCTGATAAGGTCACCGAGAAAACTCCTTGAAAAATATCGCTCGAACCGACGTCTTATTCTATTATTCATCATTCGTATTGCATTTTTGGGTAATTTCCAATCGAGGCAACAGAGGTTCTTTAGGAAACCTTAGAAGGTCACCGAGAAAACATTTTTGTATATCTCGAACCAATGAACCAAAAACCAAAAGAACACGTATAGAAAATAAACTAACATTCAGTGACTTATCGCGTACACAATTCCCTAACTGATCACATATTTTATCATACGCGACGGTCGATTTCAAATCTGAAAGCAAAAATGTGAAATGTAACATTTATATCTGAAATTCAAAATTAATCATTTTAAGATCCTGAACTGGTATCCATTACAAGACTCCGATTCCAAAAGTCGCAAAGGTCACTTAGAATCCTACTCCGTGCACAAAATCCATCTCTGAAGCGAATGAGAGTTCGTTATCATGTAAAAATCATGCTAACTGAAACAGGATAATTAAAGGGAGAAAAAATAAATATATATATTAGGCTGTCAAAAAAGTTCTGCGGTATTTTTTTTGAATTTTCATTTGTTCATAAAATTAGTTACAATCATCTGTTTTAAGTCAAATATGCGCCGTTTTGTTCGATGACTTGTTCCCAACGAGATGCCAACTTCATAATACCCCTGTTATAGAAGCTCGCTTCCTTATTGGCAAAAAAACTCGGATAGCCAATTTTCACAGGCCTCTTTTGTGGCTAACTTCTGACTACCTAGCTCGTTCGCCATGGACAAAAACAGGTGGTAGTCACTTGGTGCAAGGTCCGGACTATACGGCGGATGCAAAAGAACCTCCCATCCGAGCTCCCGGAGCTTCTGGCGCGTCACCAAAGAAGTGTGTGGCCTGGCGTTGTCCTGATGGAAGACAATGCGGCCTCTGTTTATCAAAGATGGCCTCTTCTTCATGAGTGCTACCTTCAAGCGGTCCAGTTGTTGGCAGTACAGGTCCGAATTGAGCGTTTGGCCATAGGGAAGCAGCTCATAATAGATTATTCCTTGACAATCCCACCAAACACACAGCAGAACCTTCCTGGCCGTTAATGAGGGCTTGGCCACCGTCTGAGCCGCTTCAGCGGGCTTCGACCACGACCGTTTGCGCTTCACGTTGTCGTAAGTGACCCACTTTTCATCGCCAGTCACCATCCGCTTCAGAAACGGGTCGATTTTGTTGCGATTCAGCAGCGATTCACATGCGTCGATACGGTCAAAGATGTTTTTTTTGCGTCAACGTGTGTGGCACCCATACATCGAGCTTCTTTGTGAATCCAAGCTTCTTCAAATGGTTAATAACGGTTTGATGACTTATCCCCAGCTCTTGGCCGATGCTACGGCTGCTACTATGCCGGTCTTTCTCGGCTAATTCAGCGATTTTGTCGCAATTTTCGACGACAGGCCTTCCGGAGCGTGGCGTTGAAACCATCGTTGTGTGGTGGAAATGGAAACTGTATCAGGTCCATAAACTGCACAAATTTTATTGACAGATTGAGATGCATTTTTGCCTTTGTCATAGTAGTACTGTAAAATATGTCGGATTTTCTCTTTATTTTGCTCCATATTTGCGACACTATGACTCACGAACGACTTAACCAAACAAAATACTGTCAAGGACTATATTATAGCGCGCAAAAATACCTTTCCAACAAGCTATAGTATGACTCGATACAATGAATACAACTAGAACTACGCGCTTACAGCGACACCTCGCGGAAATACCGCAGGACTTTTTTGGCAGCCTAATATATACAAATGTACCCATTCCCACTGCAAATCCCCGAGAAACTATATGTTAGAGAGCGGAGAAATAAAATTAACTTATCTCACGCCGATTTCGGCTCAGCCCAGTCATGCTAGCGATTCATCCTATTATGGCACCGCGGGAAGAAGCTTCGCACTCGTTATGAAAACACGAGAAGCACTCCCTTGCAAATTTTGTTTTTAAATTTTCTATAAACTAATTAATTTCCCCCATAGAAGTTGTACAGTGAAACCTGTTTTTGTGCGAATTTTCTTTGCGCGATTTTCAGTTCTTGTGCGGTTTTTTGTGCAATTTTTTTTGTGTGGTGTATGAAAAGAAGCATATTTGACGAAGCTATCGTCCATTTAGTTTTTTCCGATGGTTTATATGTATTTCAGTGCGAAAAAGCATACTTGCGTCTCAATTATCCACTTCTGAAATCATTCCCCTCCTCTCATCAAATGCTCTAAGTTTTTCTAAGTTTTTGCATGACATGATTTCTAATAGCAACACGTTTCGACATGCAACTAAAAACACAACACGGTCACGCGCAACCGAAAAGGCAAACGGTCTCATCGCAAAACAGAGAAACAAAAGGAAATCGAACGATGAACGGCGTGGATTTGAGTTATTTTCCTGGGGGAATTTTTTTTATACAGTCCCTATCTACCGCACAAAAAAAAAGTTTTTTTTCAATTTGTGTACCGAACACGATTTTTTAAAGCTACTGGTGAAGTTTGGCACGATTTTTGTATGCGATTTTCTTCGTGCGTCCCTATCCCCCGTACAAAGAAAGGTTTGCCTGTAATTCATTATTCATGAAATCCAGCAAGACGTTGAACAGAAACTTGCACGCAACAATAACTTTAATCCGCTAACTTCACACAAGTCCGTAAAGAAGGAACGCGAAACGAGAAAACTCGTGAGCGGTAGGGTGTTAAATTTCATATTTCTTTTATCTCTATATATCGGAATTGATCTTCAGCAATCTCGAACATGCGTCCTGTTTTTGGAGATGGGCTGAGCAGAGTATCATGTATTCCTAAAACTTGTCCCATAAAATATTTTTCAGCGTTAGCCCAATGTCAGCCCGACAAACATCTTCCTGAAAAACACACTGTGCACCAACGAATGGTGCGGATAATCCATACTGTGCGTGACCATATATTAGCACTCCAATAACTGTCACCGCCGGTGGGAATTGCTTCGCAGTCAACTGTTGCACTATGCGTCAGGACTAAACCGAGCTAATTCCAGAAAGTGCCGGTGGAGAACGGTCTGGCGCGTTGTAAAAGTTAACCCGATGACAACTAATTCCCGAAGGTAATATCAAACTGCCGACTGCAGCCTGGCACCATTTTCGGTTCGCTGCAGTGAGCCAACTGCTTCCATTGGAATCTAGCTATGGTGATATACGAACACCTGGGTCGGGAAAAGGTGTCATTGGATAGCTCACGGCTGTTATGAAACGTTAACAACGGGGAGGAAATGTTGATGATTGCCACTTGGAATAAAAAGTCAATTACTGTTGCATACTGACACTGTGTATTCAATTTATATTCGCACTTTAAGAACTTCGGTTTCTCAAAATTTCAAATTTCACTCCGGTGTGATATTAGTCCCGCTTATTTTCGTTCGAATTTTGGCATGCTACCTGCATCCAATTTCATTAATTCGGCATGACTGTAACGAAAATGTCACGCGTTTCCACTTCATTAAATCGATGAAATATTAACAGCGTTTCTTTTATCGCCCGGCACGTTTATGTTTCCATTCCGTTCCGACATTAAGTTGTTGCTGATTGTGTGAGACCCCCCTTCCCCATTTCCGTCGTCAGCCATTTTCCCACGTACATAGTGCGAACGGAGAAGTGCACAGCTAAGTGCTACTGGAGTGGGACGGTGGTTCCGTACGTATGCCCCTATTCACGACAGCATGCACAGAAAAAGGGCTCCTGGTGCCGCCTCGGAGTCTGTGCAAACCGGGAGCACGTACGGCGGCGAATTCAGGACAAAAAAAAATGTGCGTCTTTGTGCGCCACCAGAACAACATGAAAAATATGAATGTGAGGGAAGTTATTTTCAACTTCCGCTGATCCTGGGGACCGCTATAATTATAGGGTTTTTGAAATGCATGAAGTAAACTCTGTCGGCCACTCGTCGACTTTGTCGAGTGGAAGCAAGTGCGTTAACGAGTGTTCGCAACGTTCCCGCGTAAATACAATTCGGATATTTATTCCTTTGTTTGTTTATTTTCATAATGAAATTTTCATTGCAAAGCCGTATTTACATACAGCGTTCCCGGGCTTGAATTGTGCTCCATGTTCTCACTCAGCACCCAAGGATGATAAGGGCTGTGTGAGAGAGTTCGATCGAATTCTAGCTACAGGAAAAGTGAAACAATTTATTGAATCATGGAAATACAGTATTTTGATGGTGCTAGATGGTGACAGTGGAGTAGTGTGCGGGCGGCAAACCCGGCATTTTCCGGGGGCGCTGACTCTTTGGGCGCCAAAATCCAGGAATGTTGAATAGCATTTTTTCCTACAATTATATTTTCCAATTATTATATTTCAAT
Organism: Toxorhynchites rutilus septentrionalis; assembly: GCF_029784135.1. Taxonomy (NCBI): domain Eukaryota; kingdom Metazoa; phylum Arthropoda; class Insecta; order Diptera; family Culicidae; genus Toxorhynchites; species Toxorhynchites rutilus. The sequence continues at coordinate 49,379,736 of NC_073745.1, forward strand.
CTTCAATTGAGGAAACAACATCCATCATGAGTAGTTACTCCTGTCCGTACATTAATAAAACCAAGAACCAAGAACCTCTCTGATTTTCGCAAAATTGAAACACCCAACACCACATTACATCAATACCCTTTAGATTATTCGCTACGCATACCTGGGCTGCCTCTCCATGCAATGCAAAACAGATGCATGGAGCCAATATAGAGGGGTGGAGAGGCGCCAAAATAGACCGTGAATGGCCGTGCGATGTTGTACAGTTAAAGCCTGTTTCAGTTAGAATTTGGTCGACTTTAATTTGCCTTTGATATTGTCCAATATCTCTCGAAAATCCGATCAATTTGGTGGATTGATAGTTTTTTCAATGAAGTCAATTTTGTTCTCCATATACCACTTGATGCCATCCCGGCTGTAATGGCATCTTGTCAAGTCAGGCCAGAACTTCACTGAACCATGGTGTGATAGAATGAATGTCAAAATCCTGTTCTGAAGACACTTCTCCTTGTAATTGTTGCCCCAGTGATGACAACCATTGTCTTCGTTCCACAACTACATATCCTTTGCCAAATCATCAACTTACGGGCAAATTTATATGCGTAAACAAATTTGAACCTACCCTACGCTTGACAAGGTAGAATTTGTTACCGACTATTTGTCTAAAAATCCTTTTTTACGTACCCTATGATCAAATAGTACCGGAATTTTTTAAATAAAACAAAATAGAGTTAAATTTCAGGCAAATTTATTTTATCTTTTTCAAAATACGATTCATCTGAAGCAACACATATGTGTCAACGTTTGACCCAGTCCTCCATGCATCTCTGGTAGGCCAACAAAAGGATGGCTTTTAGTTCCCTCGTCGCATTCTCTTTGATCTCATCGTTCGACTGAAACGCGTAACTTTTGAAAAGGTCCGAAGTAACAAAAAAATAACAAATCGAGTTTTACTATGCAAATGATTACTTTTATACCCATTAACATCATGCAAAAACATGCATTATGATTAATATCCATTTAACGATGAAAATTTAAAACTAATAAAACGTCCAATGTAATATTCCGGATTACGGAGTATTCACTGTCATATAAGACGCTTGGTTTTGTCAACCGTATGAAGTGACAAAACAAACGCAACATCCCATTTACGTAATTCGGACGTTTCAAAGATGTCTTCCAGCAGACATCATAAGTGTGTAAATAAACAAAAACAATGTGAATGTGTAGTACACATTGGTCACATTTAAGTTGATTTGTGCTTTTGTTTTTTTTTTGTGATTTTCCTCAGACACATCAAATTTAATACAAAAAAATAATCACAAGCATAAAACTTGTGATTAATTTTTTGAATTAAATTTGATGTGTCTGAGGATGCAGCCGATTTGAGTAAGTAATAAGAGAAATGTGTAATGTTAATGTTTTTGACATAACGTTAAACATAATTTGTTCTCATCCAACAAGCTGTATATAAAGCCAACTAAACAAACATTATTATTCCTATATATGTTATTCTATCCGCAGCAAAATCACTGAGCCTACAGGAAGCTGCTTTCTTAGTTTCCGCTATAGCTCCTCATAGTTTTGTTCCGGGATGCTTTAAAGGAGTTTTCGTTAATGGCAGTTTGAGACACAGCAGCTCCACAGACGACTTCTATGATGCAAACATTATGGATCCACAGGCAGAAAGGCAATTCAACTATAGTAAAGAAGATAAACCAGAGGTGAATAATAATATTGTCAGTTTGTAAAAATAATGTGTAACATACTATTTAATTAGTTGCAACCGTCGTTCTGAAAGATTCATCGAATTGTATTACGACGATTATACGAATGATGTCAACGACCCAGAGTGGATACCTGATAGCAGTGCAATTAAATAATTTAACAATCTATGAATATTTTGAACAATTCAAGAATAATATATCTGATGCTGACGCGGATGCGGAAAATGCAGCAACAGAGCAGGATTACGAAAAAGAATCTGAGCATGACAACGAAGACGAATATTGGGTAATAGAACCAGGAGCAGATGGAGAATCTCAGCCAAAAACAATGATATCACAGCAGGAATACGGAGATGTAGACGACAAATTTGAGTAGGATAATGAAACGAAGATGGAGAAACATGGTTTGAAGAAGATGACGGAGAACCTCGGTCAAAAAAAAGGAAATTGAAAATGCGGGCGGAAATTAAATATTGCAAAAGTGAAAGTGCGTTAACACAAGACAAGAAAAGGAATTATTGTCCCAATAAGACGTGTGAAAAGACCTTGTCATTGGAAAAAGCGCTGCTACGTAAAATTTCCTGAACCTGTCCGAAAGCGGTTAACCATCTTAAACTGACTTTGTCTGGTCAGCACCATTTTATATCAAGTCACTATTATCAGTACAGTACGGCCAAGGGTAAGTAAACATTCCTATGTTATGCTCTTGGCAACATTCTGAAAGTAAACGTAATTTTTGAGTTATTTCAGATTATTATTATATCAATAAATTTTATGGTGAAAATTAATTAGATTTCAGACGCTAAGGGGAAAAAGGGTTGTTAGTGACCTAAGTGACTGCTCATTCGTTAATAACTCAGCTGATGACATTTTTTCGGTTATCTCCCGGTCGAGGAAAAGAGCAGAAGGTTATGGAAAAAGGAGGATTTGATTCGACTCACAAAGATTGACTTATAATTATGAACCATTTTAATAAACTGATGATCAAATAAATATAACATAGTGTTCCTAATTTATTATTATCCGATGCTTTCGATACGTGTTATGCTTGTTTGTCTATGAATAGTTGTTTTGAACTTGTTGTTAAACGCAATTTTGATAACGTACGATGGGGTCAGTAGGATATGATTCTCAATGCACTTGGATATGGGAAGTTTGGTTCGATGTTTTCTTTGGTCGACATATGCAAACAATACATTTTTGCTGTCACTGTGCGTTGAAGGCAATATCCCACTTCCTCATCCCTGCCTCAATTAGGCCACCGTACATTTTAATATATAATTCTTTATGAAATTTCTTAATTTGATGAAGGTCTAAGCTACTCTAACTAGTTTTCATGTCCTCATTCCTACGTTTTCCCCACTTCAATACGATTGAAGATCGAAGCTGCCATCAAAGTAAGAGGTTAAACTCTCATTCACGTTGAAGATACTTGCGAGCGTTCCACTATTGCTAGAAGCTTAACTGTCCGCCAGATCATCTCTTCAAAATTTAGCAAATATTTTCGCAGATGATGCTAAATAGAGGAATTTTGGTCCATAACCAGCGCTTTTAGAAACATGCTTTTGCGCCGGGTAATTCTCCAATTCCAGTAGCAGAAACGATGTTCAATTTAATCTCGTTTCCTTACCAGTACCACTGTTTATGTACAAAAAAAGATGTTTAAGCATTATCGTTCTACTACACTTAAGGCACTTACCAGTAAGTCAGAAATTTTACTCAAAAACTTTTTAATAATACAGTAATAATTAAAAAAATATAAAATTATTTACACACTATTGCAAGTGATGAGAATCCAACAAAACAACAAACGGACTAATCTACAGCTATGTTTTGTTTTGATATTTTTTGAAACATTGGACTATAGTTATGGCTGTCAAGGTCGAGCGTCTGGCTAGAACAGTGAAACACTTATAATAAGATATCTGATTTATGGCGTTATGTTTGGTAGGATAATGACTTCTGAATGCAAAAAGAATTATGCTGAAATGTTCCGTTCCAATCTTGTAATAATAAAAAAAGTAAAATGAATAATGTACAGCTTGGTTAATCAAAATGTCTAATGTGATATTTTACGCGTTTCAACCTTTTTTCAATATATATTGGCTGTATGGTTAGTATTATAAAAAGTTTATAAGTACCTCTCACCTATACAGACCACAGAACGTGAAAAAAATAATTGTGTTTAAAACAAATTCAAAAAACATTTTGAAAACTTTGCCTCGGTTTTTTGTCGAGATGAGTGGTTTGTTACTTAGGACCTTTTCAAATGTTGGGCGAGAAATCATTTTTCCACGAAGTGGCAACTTCAACTAGGGAAACAAAAAAAAAGGTCGTTCGGGGCCATCAGGTGAATACGGTGCTTACTCGGCGGTTTTTACTTGATGTTTGGTTAAATAATTCAGTACAATTCTGGCTAGGTGCGATGGTGCGTTATCATCATGCAAAATCCAAGAATTGACGGCTCACATTTCTGGTCGTTTGCGATGTACAGCATCTCTCAAACGCTTCAAAACGGATAAATGTTACTCTTTGTTGACTGTCTAGCCAGGTGGAAGGTACTCATAGTGAACTACGCGTTGGCAATCGAAGAAAACAGTCAGCATCACCTTCAGTTTTGAGTGGATTTGACGCGGTTTTTTCTCGTCTTCGAAGCGCTACTCGAACGATTCTTGCTTTGTTATTATGTGAAATTCATAGACCAATGTCTCGTCGCCCGTAATTATCCGTTTCACGAAGGTTGGATCACTTTGGGCTGAGCAATCATCTCTTCAGCAACTGTCTGTTGATGGTGTTTTTGCACGAAACTCAGGTCCTTCGGAATGAGCCTGGCTACCACGCGTCTCATACCCATAACAATATGCTGTGCCGTTCCATATGCAATGCCAAATTCACTAGACATCTCTCTTAAGCTGGTATGACGATTTTCAAGCACCATTTCTTTCACTTTCTTCAAGTTTTCATCGGTGTTCGACGTCTCCCGGTAACGTTTGAGTACGGTATTTACTGTCGATTTTGGAAATTTGAAGAATTTTGCAATCTTTCCTCCCGACCACGTCGAGTTCTCAATGTGATTGTATGAATTTTTTTTTCGCCTTTCGCGTTCCATCGTCGATAACTTTTGGGTGTATCCTTCAACCTTGACGAATTCTGTACTACTGAATTGACGAATTTACGCAAAGCTGTATCAACTCATGCGGCAACTACATTAGAGCTCAGAACCACAAAAGTGATGATGTTTGTTTATTCTACGCACTGAAAGTCAATATTCGGCCGTGATTATTCATATTATTTCTATTTAGATTCATTTCAACCATTGTAGGGTAACAAAGTTAGAGTTTTGTTTATATACGATGGTTTCAACACGCGATTTTACCAATGTCATAGATAATCTTCGAAAACTTCAACTTTGATAATGCATACTCGTTATGAATACTGTGAATAACGACGATGAAATCGATACCATATTAAGTTGGCTAATATTGATTATGTAGGGGCCCAAAAGGATTTGCGTTATTTTTAGCGCAACACATGCTACTTATCGTTTATCTAGTTGAAAAATATATAAAGGTTCAACACTTACACCAAGCCATTCTTCATAATATACATCGCACATTGTAAAATGATGATTCTCTAACTTTTTCAGCGTAGAAAGAATATTAATTGAATTTTCAATATAAATTAAACCAAAAAAACGAATTTATATAATTAATTATATAATTGACAAATTTACGTTAGATTTACAACCAGATGGCGAGTAAAATGATGATGTTTTGTTTTTTTTTTGTATGAAATTCGTTCAAATTTTCTAGAAAAATCAGAATTTATCTTCAAATTTCCCGGTTTCACGTCTTCTTTCTGCACTAAAAAGCTTAGAAAATCTCCATTTTACAATGTGATATGTATATTTTGAAAAATGGCTTGGTATAAGTATCATAACTTTATTATTTTTCAATTAAGTAAACGATGAGTAGCGTGTTTTGCGCTGAAAATACTGCAAATCTTTCTCGTATCGGCCCCTTGTTAATCAATGATATCAGCCAATTTGAGATGATAACGATTTCATCGCAATTATCCATAGTATCAAAAACCGGTATGCATTATCAAACTTAAAATTTTTGAGATTGTGTCTTTGGTCAAATCGCGTGTTGAAACTATTCTAAATATACAAAACTCCAACTTTCTTACCATATACTGACGACATTTAATGGCTGAAATGAATATAAATTGAAATAAAATGAATAATCACAACCGAATCTTGCTTTTCAGTGCGTAAAATAAACAAACACCCTCACTTTTGTGGTTCTGAGCTCTAATGTAGATGTCGCATGAGCTGATTCAGCTTTGCGTAAATTCGTCAATAACCAAACCACCCGGATCGAAACGCTGTCAATAGTTTCTCGATGTGACAACTAGGGGCGCTGAAGTGAATAAAAATAAGCGACCAAATTCTAACTGAAACGCACTTTATTTAAGCTGCACTATAAGAACGCATACTTCTAAATAAATTCTGTGTCATTGGAAGGCAATTTTTGTGCTGGAATGAAGAAGCATGCTAGTCTGGTTTACACTAAAGTAAAAATGGCACAAACCGCGCATCGTGCGAACACAGTTTCAGCAATCGTAAATCGATTGAAAATTATCTACGTTCTAATATGTACCACGACCGACTTAATGGCTTGGCAACATTTTCGATCAAGAATGAATCGCTAGCAGATCTTGATTCAAATGCAATTGAGGATCATTTTGCTTCAGTTAAGGCAGAATTCTAGTCTAGAAATTTGAAAAAAATATTTTTTTTTTTCCTTCATATTTCTGTAGCTTAGGCATTCAAGAATATACCGTTCTGAATCATATTTCGGACGCTTAAGGCATGTGATGCAGAAAACAGATCTAAAATTTATGCACAGGTATTATTTGGCTAATATTTTCAATAAATTAGTTCAATATGCATTTATGCTTTCTACTTTGGTACCTATTTGATTGAAAACATAAAAAAATCATCGAATAAAATGCTTTTCAAATGAAACGAATAAAAATCAAACTTCGGACACTAAATCCTATTTCGGACAGATTAAATTCAAATTTCGGACACTTTATTTTGTAATTTTTTGGACGAAAATTATATACAAGTTATACTCAAGTGCGTAACACTTACCAAGCAATCACAGTAAACTGTTAACGATGATGAAAACTGATGAAACAGGGAGAAATTTAAATATTTATATCACGGGTAAATTCTACTTTCTCACGCTAAGCAAACGTCAAACACAAACGATAATGAGTAGTGTTGTCGGATTTTTTGCCGATTATGTGAAAATTCAAATGTAGTTCTCATATGAAATGTTTGTGAAACCAAGGGATTACTCTATGATATTATTTTTATAGTTATGTCATCAGTGCATTAAGCATTTCAAGATATTAGAATAAAATGTCCGAAATATGATGTTGTCCGAAATTTGATTCAGAACGGTATCCTAGAAAGGACATATCAAAAATCCTGTTATTTACCGAGTTAGAGCCATATTAGTGATGCGGTATTTAACCTGGTACGGCAATAACAATGAACTTCTAACGCATTTTTCTCAAAACTAGTTTTTTAAAACTGGCGTACACGATATCCCAAGTTCTACAGAACCGATTCATATCGAATTTATATGGATACAATCTGCAGGCATCTCTCTATCGCATGAACCTCTAAAAATGATATTTTTTTTAATTTGTTCATTTTGTTTTTCAAACGGCCGCCATTTTGTCAAAAAAGATGTTTTTGACTTGTTCGAGGTTCATGCGATAGCGGCATCTTTACTGATTCAGAATCTGTTCATTTTTTTTTGTTTCAGATAACCAGAAGGGCTGGAACCGTGTACGCCATGGCACAACATTTTTTGATCGCCCACACTTCATCAGCTCTTAACTATTCTCTTTATGAATATTTTTTCTCTATTAATTTTTTTTTACGTAGGACTACGTCTAACCTTTCAATATAGGGGCCCATTTCAATGAAAAGTGTGAAAAGTGTTCCGTTTTTGAACGCTGATACCTCCTCAATTAATGAATGGATTTTGGTTCCAAATACACACATTGATAGGGAATATCCTCAGCAATTGGTTATATACTACCTATTACGAGTTTTCAGCTCATATAAAGTTCAAATTGATGAAAAATTGGAAGGAAGAATTCCCTACTTTCCCATACATTTTTTCTGCGCTCCCGCAGCAAACAGCTATTACAAGCAATCACGGGTACGGGCGAACCGTATGGACAAGGCGAAGGAGGGAGAGAAAGAGAGATTATAAATAAATATAGGCGGTCGCTACAACGTTAACTATATGGTTATATAAAGTGAGCGAGAGTGGGGCTTGGCCACATTCTATCATCGGACGCCAAGCAGGAAAGACGCTATCTTGAAATTGATTTTCAGCATAAGAGATTGCTGCATTTGCCGGGGATGTATGCGGTGCGATACCGCAAGAGTGAGAGACAGGAGTTTCAATGGGATGCGGAGCAGGAGAGCCTATCGAAGTGTGTTAAAAGCGGTGGAAGCCTCGCGTTGGTGAATGAGTGGCTAATCGCGCTCGATTTGATAGAATGCTGGAGTTTTTAAACGGTTTTATTTAGCTGTGACATATTTGTATGTTTGTATTGAACATGTTTGTCTATGGCGCTGTATTGAAATTAATTGAAATTTGACCCCTTTCCTGTTAACCGATTGATCTGAAATTTGGAACACATCTTTAGCTCGGCAGTCATTATAAAACTGTATATTTTATGATCTTGAAAATCCAATATGTCGACCGCTACAAAATGGCGGATTACATATTTTCTCTAAACCCCATCAATATGGGTATCAAATGACGGACTTGACTAGTAGAACACAGTTATTCATGAGAAGTGCAAAGCCCAATTATATCACGATACTAGACGGTAAATTCCTATTACGATATGCTTGCCATCAAGTATGTGTTCGTTGCCGGATGAACAATAACCCCTGCAACATTTGCACCGCATGACATTTGCACGACAAATTTTGATTTTACGTATTTAAATCAAAACGTTTGAGTGTTTGCTGAGTGCTGAGGTTTTACTTTATCCTTTGATTTTCTGTAATTTTGTACATGAAAAGTTGATCATTCTGGGATCTGTGCTCCATGATATTCGAATAATGGACACCCCTTGGTGTAGTCCTACGTCTCTCCGGTTATGTCCCCGACATTACCCACCCGTCTTTTTTTTATTGTTAAAAGATAGATGAACAATAATGATGTAATGGATAGTAAAAATATTCTTCGTTTTATTTTTACGGAGCTCGAAAAAACGTCCGTGTCTCTACACTATAATACCCCCTTAAAGCACGCAAATGCAAAGATTTGACTAGAGAATAAGCGAAGTTGGTAATGATTTTTCCTAACCTTCTAAATACGGACTGCTTGAACTGCTCAAAGTGAACTTTGATATAAGTGAGTAGCTGTCTCAAAATATCTGAAACTCAAAGTTAATGAAAAAATCAAATAAAATGGTATTTTTTTGGGGCGCCATTTTCATAGTTTGCCGGGGGCGCTGTCTACCCTCACTACGTCGCTGGATGGTGAACTGCTCTTTTGTCCTCCATCGTTATGTCATGAAACAATTGGAAATAAATATATTATTCTACAATAGAACGGTTTAAAATAAATATCGGTGCACATAGAATTCAGTTCATTCATGCTGTCCAAATGAAACACACTGTAATGAATTCACTTCCTCAACATTCCTATTGTATACACTTCAACGGAAAATAATATTGTTAAGTCGTTGGAAAAGTGCTACACGAAATTGTAATATTGTTTAATGAATGACTCAATCTCATCGCAAGTTCGCTCAGTTACGATTTAGCAGCACGCATTTGAGTAATTCTATAACTCCGATTGTATGTTCCACCATCTCTTGACCTCCATAGCATCCCGAGAAACCTTGGTAATTCAAAATTGTTTGCATGGAAAACGGTATTAATGTGAACTCATTGAGTTCGTTCTGTCGCTCAACATAATGTCCATCAAATTTCATCGTCCTTAATAATAGTTTTACATAGTCGCCATTTCAACAAGATCAGGCTTTGCAACTTTATTACCCGTTGAAAATTGCTACAGTTGGCACTACAGGCAAACCTTTTTTTGTGCGGTCCCTTTTCGCGTGTTCCTCGTTTGTGCGATTCTTTTTGTGCGATTTTATTATGACATCGGGTTTTGAATCACACAAACTAACCGCATAAATAATAATATCGCACCTAAACAGTCACAAAAATGTAAAATCGCACAAAAAGCAACCGCACAAAAACAGGTTTCCTGTATTAGCCTTCACAGTATAATATTCTTATTTTTTTCCTCATTCTCTATTATCCACTTTACATGCAATGCCTTGCGGGAGAAAAACCAATCCTTTTTTGTCTGTCCTTTAATGGAGCACACAATATCGCGTGATTTTCCCTCCGTCTGCACAAACCTATCGCTTTGTTCCGACTAAATTTATAATCCCCTCAGGAACCATGTTCTAATTCCCTACATCGTGATGAATTTTTATTAGTTGTTTCCAAACAGCAACAACGTGGTGGGAGGGCGGAATGAACGAAGCTCCAATTATATACAGCACTTGACCGGGAACATCGGCGAACGACCTCAAGGTTGTTAGCGAGAAAAATGTGTTTCCCGTTTTCTCTACCGGAACTGGTTCAGAACCGTTGCACCCCAAAATCCAGACGACAGAAACGTGGCTCGAGTTAAAATTCCTGCTAGACTGTAAGCTTCGATATTCGTGCCTTCAGTTTTCACTCCGCGCTGACTACAGAATACGGGGAAGTGGCTGTTTTCTAGTTCCCACTCCCCCGCTAGGCGAGACGAAAGAGACACAAAACAGGAAAACCGATTTAAATATGAATGGGCGGAACGGTATGACGAGTTTTCGAAATTGAATTGTATTGTTCGATTGTGATTGGCCGACTGGAATAAAACAAATGAAATGGGAAACCAGGTCGGAAAGTCGGAAGGCTGGCATTTCGATGTATTGTTTCCTTCCAAATTTTCCAATCTAAGCAAATTGAGTAATTCTAATTGGAAAATTGATGAAACGTGAATTTAGCGCACCCATATGCTCGGGGAATGGTCAGCACATCATAAATCGGTTTATATAATTGGTATGGAATTTTAACCCTAAACACATTTTGGCTCCCTTGGAGTGTTTCCCGAGTAGTGTCTTTAAAAACAGTTTTTGGACTTTAAGTCCAATGACTGAAATATGAAAGGTAATATAAATAGTTACAACTCTTTCATAAAAGGCAAGATTTTTTGAGATTTTTTTGAATTGATAAAATTGTAAAATTCAATGCCTAAATCCAGTATATTATGTGTATTCATATAAGTATAATTCACTGTCATAGAGATGTAGACGTTAGTGTTTATGAATGAACACCTACCTATGAGTTACCCGAATTATGTAATTTCCAACTATAAATAAACTAACCTCATTTTGAACATGTAGATGTTAAAAAGTATTTTTTAAACTAATGACTCACTTTTCACTTTCAACCGTGTTCACAGTAACGAATGAAACAAAAATCACCATTGCTTATTAAAGCTGATCGAATCAAATGTTGTTCATCATGACCAACTGATTTATTTTCGTACTTTACAAAATTGATTACAATGTTATAAAACTAGTTACAAACAATCTGAGGTGCTGGAATTATAAATAGAAAAATTGAGCATCCACAATTATAGTAGGAGGTGTTCAAGACATGTCGTGTTGATTCCGTAGAACTACGATATAATTTTATTCAATTTTATATTGTTTTAATATTACGTCTAATAATATGAAACATTGTTCTAAAGACTGAATTTCTTTCAATTCAGAGCCTATCCAATTAAACATCACCATCTTTTGTAGCCTTAAGAAAGGCTATTGACTTCCCGCTGACTGGAGCGAGACTTTGAAAAAAATGTAGCGATTTACAGCTTTTTTATACTCTCGCACGGTGCAACTCTTGTGCAAAGGTGGAGCTTAAATTAGAAACCATTTCATCTGTTTTGCTTCTGCGCGTCTTTGCAGGCTCTGAATGAGTATATGAGTGTTGTACATATTCAGAGAAAGCATCCAAAAGAAAAAAAAAACGTCCGATTCGCACACAGTAGAATACAGAGATACAGAATTTACAGATTTTTTTCAATTCAATTTTAGATATTAAATTTATTACAGTTTATACATAAATACTTTGGTTTATCAAAATGTTGAACGCAACGATATGGCTTCCGTTGGAGGCAGTTGTTAAGCGAAATGTTTGAAGAGCTTAAACTATTCTTTTCGTTCCAACAGTGTTGCCACACTTACAGATCTATCTGGAAAGGTACATATTTTTCATTATTTGTGATACAGATTCTGTACGGTATAAGGTACAGATTTTCGTCAAAAAGTACAGATTGTTACAGATTTTTTCCGCGTGTGAAACTTCTTACATTTGAACAAAGCAAAATTAAAGTATCGACGATGAGGGTGAGATTGAGTCAAAAACAGAAAAAAGTTACTATTAGTAATATCTTGACAAATATTACAAATATTTTTGCAAACTGTGAGCCCTTTAATAAGAAACGTATTTTCACTACTTCCAATGCATAATACTTAACTGTAGTGCAAATAGTTATTATTTAATAATTCATCAAAGTTTGATGTGTATATAGCCATCAAATAACACCCCAGAAAAATCTTATTCCCAGCATTATACAGAACAACTAAAATTGTAAATATTGGATAGAATTATTGTTTGTAGTCTTGCTAGATGAGTCATTACTGATTTTGAACATCAACATTTTTTTCCATTCGAATTTCAATATTTTTGAAATAGTCTCTCAATAATCTCTCTCATGGGTCAAGCACAAAATTGAATTCCATGCCAAACCAATATAGTGATTGTCAGATTTTCATGAAAATTGGTAGTAAAATATTAGACCCGTATTTTTTTTTCATCAGGGTGGCCATTTCCATTTTATGGTGGTCCGAAAAATCAACTTTTCCCCCTTTTTTTTTTTTTTCCAAAAAATGACTTTTTTCAATAATTCATAACCTTTGAACTACTGAACCGATTACGATGATTAATAAATTCAAATTAAAGCCAAGATAGTTTTGTTTAAAAAATATTACACTTGAAAAGAAAACCGATTTTGTTTTCGTAATCATTGATTTTAATTGTTTTTCATAGCTTACAAGGTTGCGGAATCTGGTTTTCATCAAGTTTCAAGGTTTGGGGAATCTGTTCTGTCTGTGATTAGGACGATTTTTAGCGGCTCCGAAAAAAAAGGTTTCGGAACTAAGGTGACCATATTTTTTATATTTTTTCCTAAAAGCTGAGTTTTTTAAATAACTAATCCGAATATCAGAGAAATGTTTTTTTGTTCGTTTTCGGGTGGTTTTGCAAAGTTAACATGTTTTCAGTTTTCGTTCAATATTCCTATGCGACTGGACAACATCTATGTGACTAGAATACAATTTTTATGCATATGTGGTATTTCATGTGGCTTCAAATTGGTATATCGATCATCTGAATCGGCCCGTTAGTTTAGAAGTTATGAAATCTCGCTTTGCCACCGGAAATCCGAGTAATAATTTGGTTTCTTCCTTTTGTATACTTGCCAGTTTTCTTCTAATTTTAAACGTCCATGTTTTATATTCAAATTTTTGTTCTTTCTATTTATTTTTTCACTATCATATTATTACATTGAATCCCTTAAAAAGTATTTCTTTTTTTCACTGGGATCCATACATCTCCGCTCTATATGTTATTATCCGCTCACCTCATACCTGAATATCTTGTGTTGTCCTGTGGAATTGTGAATTGTTTTATTTTTTCAATACAAAATAATTGGTGCCCAACTCTAGGATTCTCGAATAAGAGTTTCTTTAAGATGAGGCCACATTTTCCAGGATTGCTAAAGCCGCTAATTGAAAGCCTTAAGGACAATTGAAAGAACAACTTGGGGAAACCTATCAGATTACTGTGAAATCGCTACTAACGAGCATCTCACATTTTCCAAGTTCAACAGATAAATATTAGTTTTAAGAAATCCTCAATTAGAAACGAGAGATAGTCAATGAGAGCGGCACGCGGAAATGACTATTTATTTATTTTAGCTTAACGTTTTTACAACATGGCCTGATTCACAATGTCTTGTGTATCATTCATTGCTTGGTGTTTTTGTGGTGCGACTTGCAAGGCTCGCAGGAAGACCATCGTGATACTGCTGTATTACGTCCCGAGTACCACCTGGACTGGGCAAAAACGCTTATAGTGGTTTCAACTCGCTGTTTCCGGGTTTTTGTAGCTTTTCTTGGAGACTACCAATGACCATTTGCTCTTTCCATCACACCCTAGACAGTGTTCAGCTGAACCCGTGCAAGCCAGGAAAACGACATTTGTCGATAGAATTTCTGACCCGAACGGGAATCGAACCCGAAACCCGCATCTTGGCAAGCGACACGCTAACCAATAGGCCATTGAAGACGAAAGTAACTAAAGAAGTTTGATATCCTTCCAGGAATCATCATTTAAGAAAAATCTGTATATATAAACATTTCCATCGCACTTCTGAAAGGGTTGATATTATTTTCGTAACTCAAATAATCGTTCAAGACACTAACATGTTGTCAAATTATCTTGAAATTATTGAGCAATTGATTTTTAAACATAATTCCTAATAGAAAGTAATATTCAATACTTTGACCCATTGTCACCCTCTCTAAGGGGTGAGATTGGGTCAAATTTAATTGAATCGTAGTTCAGTGAAAAATTAATATTATTCAATAATTCCGTGAGCACTCGTAAGTTCATCATTAGAGAACATATCTACGTAATCAGAATTGCGTTCACTCTAATTTACGATAGTTATTCCGTTATTAGTTCGAAAACTACCTTTTTTGACTCACCCCCATCGACGGTACATGATGACTTTCACGCCGCAGTATCACTTGGTGCTGCCGATCATTAAAGCATTTACAATGCAATTATTGATCAGTTTCATAAGGACGGAATTACTCACAAGGATGGTCTGAACGGATTCGCGTCGGACAAAAACAAACCGCTTGAAGAATTCTGACAGCCCTTAAAGATTTAATGACAAAACTTCTGTTGCTTACCGCTATCGAGTATATCGTTTGTTCCAGGCCGAAAAACCTGAATTCACGATGCTTCATAAAGAGCTGAAAGATTTATTTGACCATTCTCACTAATATCTGCGAGGAATCTAACGTTTTCTCAACGTCCAATGCTATTAAATTTGAAGACTACCCTCAACAACTGTCGAACGAATTTTTCTGAACTTATATGAACAAAAACAAGCTTCGAAACCGGCTCAGCAACGATACGTGAACGCTTATTTGAAATCAAAAGATTTGATGAAAAATCATGGTGGCAGCTCGAAAATTTTAATAAATGATGGTATGAAATCTAGATTCAGAAAATCTATGCATAAGCATCTTTAAACACACGAATGATTTGCAAATGTAAAGGTAGTATTTGTAGTAAATAAAATAGTATTTTTTTAATGCTAATAAATTATTTTTTTCTCTACAACGAATATTTTCGATAGTACAGATTATTGGTACAGATTTTTGGAAAAAAAAGTACAGATGAGAAAGATTTTTGACCCCTCTGGTACAGATTTAAATGTGGCTGCACTGCTTGCAGCGGTTGTGTCCCATCCACCCGAATACCAATCATCCGAAACACGTTTACCCGAAACACATTTACCCGAACGTAACACATACCCGAATGACATTCACCCGAATGTAACAAATACCCGAAAGCAACATATACCCGAATAGACATTTGCCCGAATGCGACAAATACCCGGATGGAAATGTACCCGAATGCAACAAATACCCGAATGTAACAAATACCCGTATGCGACATTTACCTGAATGCAACATTTATTCGAATGAGAAGGGAAGATTCCGACAAATCAGATTGTGAGTTTCGTCGAATCTCCTGTTGATAAATAGGATTAAATTAAAACAACATGAAAAAGCAACAAAAAAAAGAAGTGAAATAAGAAATTGTTATGAGGAAATTTGAAAATGATTTTGAAGACTTCGCGGTGTAATTTTTAAAAATTAGTATAGGCCCAATTGACATGCCGTCTTCTTTCCTTTTAGTGTTAATCTTTAAGGCCCTGAGATCATTCAAAAATGAGCATGGGTTATGGATTATTTCGAAAATTAAGCAGGTAATTTTAACATGAAAATATCAACTATGACAATGTGAAAAGAATTGATAAAAACGCATTTACCACTGCAGCGCAATGTTTATCATCGGATAAGGATCCGAGGCGGCACCAAGCTGCCGAGGTGACGCAATCCGAGTCGGCCGCCGACCCGCCGTCAGAAACGGCGGCCTCTCGCAAGCAAACCTGTGTTCCATCGATTGCCCAGTTCGTTTGAAACATAGGAGACGATCCTTTAGTTAGGGCCGACCGAGCGTTATCGAGCGTCGGACCAACTTAGATTGCATCTCCTTGTCGGTTTGAGGCCACCTCGGTTCCTCATCCTCGTTAGATGGGGATTTCTCCCCCATTATAGTGATCTCAGAATAAATTTTATTGCGAAACAATAAATTCATAATATAAATTGCACTTCAATACCATAATACGTATGTACCAAAATTGTCAGCTTTCTCTAAAGCGAACGGGCTGCGTCATCCATATAAATAGATAAATTTCATAATACGTTGTAAAAGTGCATTATTTCACGTTTTATTATTTTGGAAAGGATTTGATCCAACGCTGCTATTTCCCAAATTGCACTACCCACGAAAAATACAAACTTTTTGGATGGAAATGAACGTACAAGACAACTATGATCTTTATATAACACTTATCAGAAATAAATATACAAATACTTCCAAATAATAAAATTTGCGTATTATTCGAATATATCCTTCTTTCGAGTAAGCCTCGCATTTGGGTAGATGTTACATTCGGTAATTGTTACATTCGGGTAACTGTTGCATTCGAGTAGATGTTACATTCGGGTAACTCTTACATTCGGGTAGCTGTCGCATTCGGGTGTTTGTTACATTCGGGTGAATGTCTTTCGGGTAACAGTCTTTCGGGTGAGTGGGTTTTGGGTAAATGTGACACAATCGCTTGCAGCATGCATTTTTGTAGAAGACCCAATAAACGTAGAATTTAAGGATAATTTGGTTCATTTAATTATATTTTGTAGTTTTCTTTATCGCCAACTGAAGTTAGCCTAGTTTTTCATTCATTCGTTACATGAAAACATTCCTGTATGTCTAGTACCAGAAACATTTCTTCTATAAAGAAATTATCATTTATGTGATAATCGATCGTTAAGTTGAGAATGCTTGGAAGTAATTTGTCAGATGTTAAAATTCCTCAATAATCTCGTTGATTATGAACTCAGATTATTAAGCGTGTTATTCCCAGTGTAAATCTCCGACTTCACTCCACATTATTTCCATAGATTCATCACTGTGCTCGCGATCAACCCTTGCAGTTTCACCATGCGATACATGTAACAGGAGAATGCATCTGTGTCTACTCCAAGGAAAAAAGTGAAGAGTGAATTCATAGAATGGAGATTTATGATGATGAAAATATGTTCATGATAACCCCAACGTGCTGAAACCTGGCTCTTGTCCAAACTAGCAGCCAAGAACTGGTCAAGCCCATCATGCCACTTCGCTCAGAACAGGTTGCCGAGAACTAATCTGCATTCCGATTGCATTACGCTTATTCTCCTTTCACTTTTTTTCTCTCTCTCTCTATCGGTATGCTCTAATCAAACAAAACCTCATTTGTATTCATATTTCGCTTATACTCGAGACCTTTGCGGCTGTTCCAGACATACGCAACAGCCGCAGCGTGTCCTGAGCTGACATATACACGAGAAGTGGCTACCTAGGATGAAAGGAGCCATATGTGAGCATCTGTTTTCCAGCATCTACCGGCTCGTTTCCGGCAGACGGGAAACGCTGATTGGAGTGGAAACAGACAATAGAGGAAATCGGCTTTTGCCACAACATGAATGGGATTTTCAGCAATTTGCATTCGTATGGTTTTTGTAGTGGGGAGTTTTTCTTTGCTGGTAATTATGAGAAGCATAAAAAACGGAACGGAAATGGCAGACAAAAAATATCTTCCAAGTGCCAAACTCGTAGCTTAGTAAAAAAACACTAACAAATATGAACTGATTGAGCACCCGCCGGTAGCTTACGCCATAAATCACTTCCAAATGATACACAATATTTACTTATCATCGGAAATCGTGGGGTGCAAACAACAAATATCGACACTGCATTCACACTGCACTCCTCCTTCGTTCAGTGATTTGTCGGAACGAAACTATCGCCGGAAGTGGCGTGGGTGCGATACGAATGCACAATCTGCTTCAATTTGTCAACCGATCGTTTGTGAAAAACAATCCTGTCGTATGTATGGAATTGAAACAGCAGCAAACGATGGATGCAATACACAGCATGGTAGTGTGAAATAATTCCCGGCGAGTGGAATGGAAAACGTCGACGAGAGACGCCAGGATAATCTGCACTCCCGAAGTGGAACCGCTCCGAGGAAAACATAGAGACACAGAGGATGTATAGGGAAAGACGGGGTAAGACGGACAACTTCTTGTTTTATAATAAATCCTCATTAGTTTGCCAAATATGCTACGTAAGGAGCATTAATAGCATTTTTTTTCGGGAATTATCATTTCGAAACTCCTTGCAACACTTGAGCGCACGAAATATCAAAATTGTAAACAAAATAAAGTTTCCGCCCATTGCGGTGCAACCGATCTAATTTTCAGAGTAACCAAAATAAGGATTTCTCCAGTAAAAACTGTATATTCCGTTAGTTGCCAGTATCTCAGTCCTGCAGTAGATTGTTCCGGTTCTGCTTGCGTGAAAAGGTATGTAAAATTATTGAAACCATTAAAAAAAAATACAGGAGGTTGTGTCCAAGATACGACCGCATTGTTGACGTAGAACTACGCTGTTATTTTATATAAGTCGCTTGTTTATATCATTCTATAACGCTTTGGCGCACAATCTTAACGTCTGCTTCGCCATAACGTCAGTTTAATGCATTGATACATCCTCAAAGGCACCGTCATCATAAGGGCTTCGTTATGATGACGGAAAACAAACAATGTTAACTGTTTGGAAAAAGACTGAATTATGCCACACAGCTTGTACCCTGCTGTAACACCCTTCGATGCGAATTCGCTGATGAGTTTGTCAAGAGCGACCGCCTTCACCACCAGCGGGGAGAGCTTGATTTGGTTGCTGCCTGGGTAACGGCGTTTACATGTTCGACCGACGCGCCGAAATCGCCTACTTCGCTGTTGTTCGATGGGGTGTCACATTCGCGAAGGCTCGTTCAGTGCGAGCGCTTTTCACTGCACCAACATCGCGTGCATCATTAGATGACGCCTACCTCGAAATTTTATTGCCCCTGGCAATGCGTTCGTTTTTTGCAGGGCTCGAGCCTGCCTTCCTCTTCTTCTTGCTCATCACACACAACGCGATGCGTCCAATCTATGACGCGGAAAGAAAAACACACGATACGAATAACGCCGAAAACGAACTAGAAACGACACGACGATTTCCAAGTTGGATTACCACTGGTGGGTCCAATCTTAGATCGAAGCGCAGCGAAAGCAAAGTGAACTGGATAACTCAACAGTTCGATGCCGAATGAAGGTTTGCCTCAGCGAGATCCACTGTTTATACTCTAAGCAAAAATTCCCCTTCATTCTTCTACTTTTTCTTTGTTCACGAAGACTTGAAATCCTACGACTTCCCCTCCGTTGGTCATCGATAAGTTGCTCGTTACTGACTGCTCTGTTCGGGAAAGCACACAAATGTACAGAACAAATGTATGGGAAAATGAAAACGCTAAAAGTTTTCATGATTTTTAACCATTTACAAACCAGGGAATTCTAATGTATAGCATATTAAACAAATCTTACGGAACTTCCGATTCGTTTAGTATGCAAATCGCCAAAATCCTTTCGCGGCAAAAATAGTTATTAACGTTAACTTTATTTCATAAAAACGTGACCTGTTTTCTGATTTGGCACCCTTCATGAAAGACGTAGTTCTACGTCAAAAAAGAACTGTGTAGCATTACAAGATAATTGTCTAACGCTGCAAGAGTATAATAAATAAATTGAATAAATTAAATAATTAAAATATAATATAAAATGCGTGTAAAGTGCAAAATAATGTAAAAGGTGCTCTGGGGGGAAGACGGACCATTTTCGACGGGGTAAAAGCGCCACACGTTGTGATATTGAATGATTTTCATATTGAATAAAACACCATATTTTAACTCGAGTAAAGACACAAATGCCTCGAAAGTAAATAAGGAAGTCGTCGCGGATGCAATGGACGTTGGATAAGCTGAATATGGCTAAAGCGGCAGTGGATCAGGACATTTGAGAGATTTTAGACCCACTTAGATAATCGTCCTTATAGATTCAAATATATTCGAATATTTTCAAAACTCGTGGAATAAGGATGGCCTTTTCAGAAGTTAGTTTATGAACAACTCTAAACATTTAGTATCTTAAACAGCACTGTTCCAGTTATTTTTACTAGACCAAACTGCTTGAATAAAACATCGCTCCGTCTTAACCGGTCATGGTCCTTCTTACCCCGCCAGCAAAATGAAAAGTAATTTTTTATCAATTCAAAAATAAATGAAAAAACGAAAAAACAAAAATAAATGAAAAAAAGTTATACAATCAACAGTTACACATTTTTTAGTAGTAGATAATTGTATACTCAAAGATATGCAGCACAATAAATAGGAGAAATCCTGAAGGACGTTCAACTGAATATTGGTTTTCTTAGGGGGGCGGTCTTACCCCGTCTTCCCCTACCAGAGAACAGTTTCTGCTGCCTTGGCCCTGGAGTGCAGAGGAATAAATGTTCAAGCAGCTACAACAGAACAGGAAAAAAGGTCGAAATTGTGTGGTAGCAGTCCAATCTTTCAATAGTGAGCTACTGCTTGGCGCTAAAGAAATTGTTTTTCCTCCGCTTGGCTGACACTGGAACGAAAAATTAAATTTATTTCAAGACGTGTATGATTGATGCTCCCATATATTTAATGTATTTTCGAGAATAACGCGCTCTCTTAAGTTTGACCCCAAAAAGCGGTGGATGTTGATTCGTTTCTGGGAAAATGAGTTAACATTATAAACAGCAAATAGTGTCGATACCTGATTTACACATCCTTCACGAAACGAAACAGGTGACACGGGCGAAAATCACCTGAAAGACGATTTTCTTCATCTGAAATCCTTACATCACACCAACGGTGGAATTGTTTAAACCGAAAACTTTCTTAAGGGTGATGAAATTTCTCTAACGAGTTTTTATAACTTGAATAATCAGCTTAGTAATTTATATCGCTTCGGGGAGAACTTTGTTCTACGCTGAGGGAATTTAGAATGGAGAAAAATTCTCTTTCTCAATTAGCTGATTACAATTGCACTTCTCTGAATTTAAACGTTTGGTTATTGAGTCGATTTTGAGCCTCTCGTTCAATTTAGGCTCCTAGTGAGCAATTTTGTACGTTGATAATAACTGTAACTATACTGATGGTTTTTCGCTTATATACTTTTTTAAACATAACACGAAAAAAGATCGAATGAAAAAAAAATTATATTTCGTTCAAAAAAAAGTTTAGACACGTAGTTTTTTATTTCGTCTTCAAAATATAATATGACACTTAACAAATACCTACTTTTAGGTAAAAACATCAAAAATGTTTGTTTTTCGTGGTTTTCGAGGTGAGGAAAAACCAAAGCTTTTTCATATATTTTTTCGGAAAGTTCCAACTTTTTAACAAAAAAAAATATCGACATTTCAGTAAGTCTTTTTTGACGTAGGACTACGTCTTTCATTTCTATACCGGGGTGTAAAATCAAAGTTTCGAAAACGAAAGCGTTACGCCGGAGACCGAGATTTTGGGCGTTAATAGCTCTTAAACAACTGAACGAAATGGTATGATAAACACTTCATTCGAAAGACAAAATATCTACGCGTTATACAGGGTAACTTCGATATAACGTACATTTTACTTTCAAAATTGTACGTTGTATCGAATTGTACGTTATATCGAAGCATAATAAAGAACTCTGAAACGTGGCTTATATTACCTTATTGTGTTGCTGTTTGAGTCAGGTTGATGAATAAATTCAATTAGAGGACGAAGCCAACTTTTCTCATGATGTTTCCCTTCGGTCTGTTGATTGAAGATTTATTCATTTAGAATCCGGAATCACAAAACAGTTGTATTTCGAGATTGGTTGAAGGTACAACAAAAGCTTCAGTATCAAGATACATATAATTCATTGTTTTTCCAGAAAAAAATTATTCAAAAAATTATTCCTTTGGACTTTGATAATGTGTACGTTATATCGAGTGACGTTATATCGAGGGTACGTTATATCGAAGTTTCCCTGTATACTTGTTCCTTTTTCATCCAAAAACTTGTTTCAATAGCGTTGAAATTGCTTTCAAAACAGGGTATTCAAATCACCAATCGGTATATAAGCGAGCGCCGCTCGGAAATCCACTCATTCGTTGCGTGGACACCGACTGGACAACGTCGTTGCTGGACGGCGAGGGATCGAGTGCCTGTCTCAAGACAATGAGGGTGGAGGTGTAGTGCTGGAGTAGAGTGAAGTTTTCCAAAGCCCCTTTCTCAAGGCTAGAGACGAATGAACTGAAAAAGTTTAAAGTCTCTATAATACAAAACCTAACCTAACCTAAATCCACCCAGTTATAATTGAACAGCGATTGGAGCATGTTGTCGGTGTTGTGGTGAAGCTAATTTCGTTTATCGTGTCACCAAGAGCCTGTTTGTGCAGGCCAGAAGGGAATCCATCAATAGGAGAGCGATGCCACAAACGGTTCTGCTTGAGACATCGGAGCAGCCATCATACACACACACACACGCGCGGACCTTTTTTGTTTGGATGCCATCCAGCATCGAGAAGATTCCGGAAAGATGTAATCATTGCTGAAAAATAATCTGGCAGTTCCCTTGGAATTGAAAATTACATTCAAGCGAAAGAGTTTAATATGTTTTCTATTCATATAATACTGCGACCAAATACATTTGGTTTTGTGATTTTTCAATCAAGTGCGATCAACGTAAGACCACGTCTTTCGGCTATTTATTAGAGGTGCAATAAATCTTAAGAAGGAATTCCCGCTCTACGCGCACTGGCAAACGATGTTTACTCAAAAATTTCTCAAACTAGAAATGAAATTGTTAGAAAGGATGAGCGAACGCAAAAATTATGTAGACTGATTTGATGCAACA
Source organism: Toxorhynchites rutilus septentrionalis (assembly GCF_029784135.1). NCBI lineage: Eukaryota > Metazoa > Arthropoda > Insecta > Diptera > Culicidae > Toxorhynchites > Toxorhynchites rutilus. Next base: position 49,402,828 of record NC_073745.1, read on the forward strand.
GATATTTTGTCTATTGGAAATGGAATACAAATCGTATCTGAATACAACCAATGCATTATGTATTATACAACTTTTTGGTGAATGCTTCTTTCACTAAATATTGTGCCTCCAACGTAACGCTCTCGTTTTCGAAGTCCCCCAAATATTCATTTATTTATTCATTCAGAAGCAACCAAAAACAAATGATCACTAAACCAACGATAGTCCTACGTCGCCCCTGCGGTTATACCACAGATATAACATATGACATATGTTTTGGCGAATTTATTTGCTACTGAGAAATCGTGAATCGGTTTGGCGGTTTTCAATTTTGAATTATGTATCCTAAGGACGAATTAATCAAGATCAAAATTGGTAACATGGTAACAAACATATCCGAATGTACCCGAAAGCAAAATTCACTCGTACCCAAATATATATATATATATATATATATATATATATATATATATATATATATATATATAAAACGACCGGGACTTTCTTTTTAGAGTTTTTAAAAAATGCGTCGATTCGATTCGGTCGTCTAATTGAAACTGATTTCTTTATTTGATTAAAAATGGAATGGTGCTCCTGATGTTCTGCTGCTTCCGCAAATTTGTTTGTTGTTGACCGGATGTGTTCTGCTTACTTCGGCGGTTGTGTGCACGCGTGGCTGAGTTGTTGACGCCGCGATAATATCCAGGTCGCCGCTGGAATTTGATGGTGCGTCGGACTGCGATGTTTCGCGGGCGATTTTGCTGACGGTGTTTATCGATTGGGTTGTCTCGATTTGTGTAGGGCCAGAATGGGCCGTAACTGCTCCCCCTTTAAGATCGAGCCGTCCCGGTTCGATGGATCTGGTTGAAGTGTTTGGTTTTGGTTTGCATGATGTGTAACGGGTTTTCATAAGTCCAACTGCTATTGCTAGGAATACTACGAAAGTCCATGTTCCAAAAGTGAGATGCAATTGTTGTTTATGCAAGACTTCGAGCTTCTTTCTTGTTAAAAAATGTGCTTCCTCCAGTTTTTCGAGGGTAATGGTTTCATTGGTTTCTAAATGGGATTCGACAATGTCTAATCCGTTTAGTGGAATCATTAGAAGTGGTTCCTTGCCGGATAATTCAATGTTATTGTATCTTGTGTTGTTGATAGTAATAGTACAGTTCTGGAAGAATATTAACGCAGTTCCAGTAATGTTCCTGCTTGTCATTCCACAATTTGTGCTCAATGGAATATTGATAGCTCTTTTGACGATGATATGATTATCATCAATTCTTTCGACTTGTGGTTCGTTAAGGGACTCGACGAAACTACATTGTCCTGAGAACCCTTTCAGTAGCTTTGAGAAGCAGTTGTCTGCAGAGACGTTTATCAGCTCGTTTGATCTGCAGATGGTTTCTTCTTCGACTTCGTAGCAATTTCCAGTTATGAAATAGGTATCTTGATCGGAGATGATGGCTCTCTTTGACGGCAGTTTCAGCATTTTACCATTCTTCGCAACAGGTTCCAGAAGCAGGCGGGTGTAACTTGAACTTTTAAAACTAGGAATCATAACAATGAATATAATTTTTGTATTTTGAATTATAGCTGCTAATTCCAAATATTCGTATGTTTTTTCAAAATTGTTGATTGTAATGTTATCTTTTCTCAAGATATGTGTTGCTTCCACAATTTCTTCTGTCGTCAGAATGTTTCTTGGTATAATTTTAACTCTAGCTAATTGAATGGCTTCCGCAATGTTCTCTATTTGGTCTTTGAGTAAGTCTAAACTGAGATTTAGGTTGAAAATTTCCTTCAGTACATTGATTTGGTATGTGTTATTTTTTGTGTTAATTATTTCTTCTCTAGGCTTAATCAGGTTTTTTACAATTGCTTTATGCTGCTCATTTATTTGCTTAATTATAACATTTATTCGTTCTTGCACTTGTTTGTTAATGCGGACTTGTTCGTTATTCTCTGTTATGAGCTTATTACTTCCTTTGTATAGTGCATCAAGTTGTTCATTTATTTTAATTAAATCGTTGTTGTCCAAATTACCTGTAACTATTTTAATAGTGCTTCCTAACGCATCGAATAGTCCTCTTTTTTGTCTAGCTTTTGGTAATAAATTATCGTATGTTATTTGTATTCTAGAAAATTTCTGATTAAGCAATTCTGATAGATCTTTGTATTTGAAAATTTGTAAATCCTGAATTATTTTATTAACTTTTGAAAATGTTGGTTCGAATTCAAGCAGCTCTATTGAATGGAAGATTCTATGCGATCCGGTTCTAATTCGGGCTATACCTGATTGGATGGGGATGAGTCCTGGGTTATTTGTGAGGTCTTGAATTTGGAGAGATGAGCTATGGATGGATGGGGTACTATAAAGGAGGGTTACCAGCACTATCAGTTGAGTCCTCATTCTGTGAAAAGAGAAATTGGAGAGATTATTTTCTTTTCCTTTTTAGTTTGTTTTTGTGCAGTTTTCGTCCTTTGTGATCTATTATGGTTTTGATTCTGTTTTGTCGCACTACTGTTTTCTGAAATTTCGGTCTTGTCTTTGATTTAATACCTTGAGTAGTTTTGAAGATAGGTTCGTCTTCCTCGAAATGGGGTTCGTCTTCCTTATTTTTATTATTTGATTCCAAATTTTTCTTTGCTGTTTTATTGAGTGCTAAGGTAACTTCGTCTGCGATTTCCTGTCTGTTTTCAAATATTCTTTCAATTTCTACTGGTAGCCTTTCAAACTCTCTGTGCCCAAAGAGTATTTCGAATGGTTTCATATTGTGGCTTGTATGGACTGTTCGATTGTATAGATTCGTGGCTATCTTGTAAATTTCTTTTGTAGATAAGTCTTTATACTTTTCCCGAATGCATCGGAAGATTTCACTCAATGTTGAATGGAATCTTTCGACGATTCCATTGGTTTCGCTATGATCTGTGGGTGTGAAGTAGATGGTGGTTTCTAATCGTTCAAGGAGGGATCGGATTTCAATAGATTTGAAAGCAGGTTCATTATCACACACTATGTGTTTTGGTGTGCTGTATAGAGTCATTAATTTGACGAATCCTGCTCGCACATCTGGTATTGATCTGGATTTAATTGGAATTAAGGTAGCAAAACGGGAAAATTTATCTACGGCGGATAGGAATAGGTCGGGTTGTGAAATGAAAATATCTATGTGGACTATTTCAAACGGTTTGGTTGGGATGTCAGTTTTGGATAGTTTGATTTTGTATGGCCTTCTCTCGTACTTGTTTTCAAGACATGTTTCGCACATATTCACATAGCGTTGAATTTGTCGCTTCATGCCTGGAAAATAATACTGGCGTAAGATCTGGACTTGGTTTTCTTTAGCGCCGCGGTGGGCTCTATCGTGAGTTTTCCTGATGATCTCGTTCTGCTCTTCGGCGGTACGAAGATCTGTAAGGAGTTTTTGACTAATTTTTATCTTGAATGTTTTCGAGCGACTGAAATAATTTCTGTAGACTATTTGCAGAATATTTATCAGAGACTCGTCGCACATAATACAGTTAATCTTCTTTGGATTCATATATTCCTTGAATATATCTAAAACCCTGACTACTGTGAAATCCGTGCGAGTAATTGTTCGTCGATGTACTCTAGGGAATACTTCTTCGTATTCTGTAGAGTCATTCGTGCCTTTCTTCAGTATAATCTGATTACTAAAGAAATTGATCGGCGATTCGGTTGACGTAATAAATTCGCTATCATCGGTGTCTGCGGAATGACATGTTCCGGACTCTGATGATGTGTCGTTTACGTTTATTTCGTTGGTCTTGATTCTTGATAATCCGTCGGCAACAACATTTTGTTTGCCCGGACGATACTTCACTTCGTAGTCGAATTCCTCGAGACGGAGCCGCCATCTGACCATTTTGTCGTTCGGATCCTTCAAGCTAAACATATATGTTAACGGTTTGTGATCCGTGAATAAGGTAAATTTCTTTCCATACAGGTATGGGCGGAAATATTTGCATGCCCATGATATTGCTAGGAGCTCTTTTTCTATAACCGAGTAGTTTTCCTCGGTTTTAGTCAAAGTCCTCGAAGCAAATGCAACGGGTCTGTCTTGTCCGATTGGTCCTTGCGAAAGCACGGCCCCAATTGCAAACTTACTCGCATCCGTTGTGAGTACGAACGGCTTACTAAAATCGGGATATTGTAAAACGTGGCTACTAGTGAGCAATGTTTTACATTTGTTGAAGGCCTGAATAAAATCATCGGTGTGAGAAACGGTGATTTTTTTTGTATCTCCTTTGCGGAGTTGTTTAGTTAAGGGTTTTACTATTCTTGCAAAGTCCCTTATGAAGCGCCGATAATAACCAAGTATTCCCAGGAATCCTCGTAATTCTGTTTCGGTTTTTGGTATGGGCCAGTTTTTTATTGCCAGAATTTTATCCGGATTGGGTTTAACACCTTCCGGCGTAACGATATGACCAAGAAAACCTACTTCTTTACGTAAGAATTCTGACTTGTCCAGCTGAATCTTCAGATTGAACTTTTGCAAGGCATCAAACACCTTTGTCAAATTAGTTGTATGTTCTTGTAGTGACGTGGAAAACACTATTATGTCATCCATATACACCAGGCAAATTTTGCCTACTAGGTCACGTAGCACGTTGTCCATGACTCTTTGGAAAGTAGAAGGGGCATTCTTCAGTCCAAAGGGCATTTTTACGTATTCATATTTGCCATATTCTACGCTGAACGCAGTTTTAGGAACATCCTTTGGCTCTACCTCAATTTGGTGGAAACCGGATGCAAGGTCAAGTGTAGTGAAATAATTACATCGTCCAAGTCTATCAAGAACTTCGGTGATGTTCGGAATGGGATATTTGTCGTCTATTGTTTTGCTGTTAAGCTTCCTGTAATCGACGACTAATCTCCATTTCTTCTTCCCAGAGGCATCCATCTTCTTGGGCACAACCCAAATAGGAGACGACCAAGGGGAGTTTGAAGGTCGTATAATCCCTTGCTCCAATAGCTCTCTAATTTGCCTTTGGACCTCCTCCTTAAGATGGTAGGGGTACCTATAGCTTTTAGAGTGGATAGGGATATCGTCTTTTGTCTCGATGTTATGTTTTACCACATTGGTAAAACTAAGTTTTTCAGGTTTAAGGTGAAATATTGAATGATAGCGCTGAATCAATTGGAACAGCTTTTTCTTCTCTTCTTCGTTCAGGTGATCCGTCCGAAGCTGGGAAAATAATTCACTGCTTCTGGAGTTCTCGGTTGAATTGTTTTCGGAAGAAATAAATTCAAAATTATTCAGTTCCGCGTCAATATTTCGGGGAATTTTCACTTCCACCGCCTCCCTACTGTAATTAGTTATAATGACATTTGTTGAAAAGTCATGTGAACAGTAAAGTCCAGAATGAATTTTGACAAATGGATGAATTTCTACGTCGTTTTCCAGTAGAAAATCGCCTTCCTCAAAACTTGTTCCTATTTTTACTATTTTTGTTTCATTGGAATTCAAACAGACAGAAGAAGGTTCGGGATATTTCCTAAACATTTGGACAGTGGTAGAGGGGAATTTTAACTCGTTCGTTGTGGTTAATATATCGATTTTAAGTTCTTGGAGTGATTGGTAGCCAATCAGGCCGTCAAAAAAAGGATGGAACTCAAAAACGTGGAAGGTGAGAGGTTTTGTTTGTGGGATAAATGGGAAAGGATTAAATTTTGTGTATCGATTTATAGTGTGGGTCCCGCTAACATTCCGAACCTTGTGTGGTTTACTATATCCGCAATATTCTATGTTGATGTGTCTGGGGCTAATATAATTTTGATTTGCTCCAGTGTCAATCAGAAATTTAAGGGGTCCCTTGGATGTATTTATTTTAATATATGGGATAAAATTACTCATCTGCCTATCTGAAAGCTTTGAGCTAGATGAAAATTTAGATCATCTGTAATTTCGTTTTCCTCTGTTTGTTCATGGTTGTCTTGTATTGCAGTTGTTTCATCCGTTTGCGTATGCGCGAAACGGTCGTAATACTGAGCATCTTCGTTGTAATTCTCGTTATACTGTTCTTGCTCGTATGTGCCCTCGTGATAATTAATCGGCCTCTGCTGTGGCCTGTTCATATAATTAACCCGCCTCGATTGGATGGAAGGATCCACTTCCATCGGTGTGGGTTTGGGCATGTGCATTGCTCTCGGCGCGAAAACGTTTTGGTAGGTCTGTTGATAAGTCCGCGGGGGAATCTGCGGTCTGTTAAAATTATTAGCATTCGGTGGGGGACGAAGAGGTTGCTGCAAATTTTGGTGTGGATAGTTTCTATGTTGAGGTTTAGGGTATGAGTTTATTTGTTTTGGTATGAATGGTGGTTGTGGTTTGGGTGGTCTGTGAAAATCTGGTTTCGTCAATCCGTGTCTCATTTGGAAATTTCTTTCCTGCACGCAGGCATCAAACGCCTCTTTCAACTTTCTAGGCTGACGGGCTCTCACGTTACCACCGATCGGTTCCCTGAGCCCTGCTAAAAATACTTGTAAAGCGTTTTCAGTGTGAGTGCGGATGCGATCTTCTTTCAAATCAGCATCTGTGGTTGAAATATTCGTGTGGTTCACGAGCAAAGATAATATTTGCTGAACCGACCCGAAGAACTCTTCAATCGTTCCAGTTTGCTGCAACTGGAACAGTTCTCTCGTTAATGTGACCGCATCACGTTTATCGTTGTAGTGTGCGATCAGATTATTTTTCATGTCACTCCATGTCAAAGGAGTACCGTTTATCTCTAAAATTTGGTCTGCATCACCCGTGATTTTCGCACGTATTGATTGCAGCCACACTTTCTCGAATGGGGTATTTATCATGGTATTAAGGAACGGCATTAGATTTTCAACCGCTCTAATGAACGCGTGTAGTTTGACGGGGTTACCGTCAAAACAAGGCAGTTCCTTTATGGCTTGAGGCGTTTGCATCGCCTTTAGCACTTTTTCAGCCCTGTTGAACATGTCAACGGTGGACTGAATTAATTCCTCTTCAGGAATGTTGGTATTGTTAGTTTCTGTGGGGTTCATTTTTTTTTTTTTTTTTTTTTTAATAGTATTTGTTATTTTATTTATTTTAAAAGGGGATAATGTTTCTTTTAGTTTTAATAGTAGAATTGCCACTCACCTCAGCTCCGCTCGTAAACCGCAAGGGAGGATCTTCTCGGATGATGTGGGGGGGGGATGCGCCTGGTTTCTTTTTTTTTTTTTTTTTTCCGGTGAATTCGTTGTTAGCACTGTGTTTGTTCTATCACTTAGTTCGGTCCTAAATATGACAGTTCATGCACAGATTTTGATTATAATTCACTATGTTTGTTCTATCACTTAGTTTGGTCCTAAATATGATAGTTCATGCACAGATTCTGATTATACTTCACTATGTTTGTTCTATCACTTAGTTTAGTCCTAAATATGATAGTTCGCGCACAGGTTACTACGAGTATCTAAACTTGATCACTACGGAGAGAAAGAAAAAAAAAACACTTAGCGCATCCTACCGACTGCGCCAAAAACGACCGGGACTTTCTTTTTAGAGTTTTTAAAAAATGCGTCGATTCGATTCGGTCGTCTAATTGAAACTGATTTCTTTATTTGATTAAAAATGGAATGGTGCTCCTGATGTTCTGCTGCTTCCGCAAATTTGTTTGTTGTTGACCGGATGTGTTCTGCTTACTTCGGCGGTTGTGTGCACGCGTGGCTGAGTTGTTGACGCCGCGATAATATCCAGGTCGCCGCTGGAATTTGATGGTGCGTCGGACTGCGATGTTTCGCGGGCGATTTTGCTGACGGTGTTTATCGATTGGGTTGTCTCGATTTGTGTAGGGCCAGAATGGGCCGTAACTTATATATATATATATATATATTTATATATATATATATATATATATATATATATATATATATATATATATATATATACACAAATGAAACACAAATTTCTGAATTACTCGAGAATGAACCAAGCAAACGAAACCAAGCATGTGGAGGTTTTAGGATGCAATAAATGTTTCTATAGTGGTTAAACACTCCTCCCGCTCTCCAAGGGTGGCCTGTCATACAAATGAAACATAAATTTCTGCATAACTCGAAAACTAATCAAGCAAACGGAACCAAATTTGGCATGTGAAGGTTTCACGTGGCACGAAATGTTTCTATGGTGAATACACTCGTCCCCCTTTTTAACATGACAATTGAAAAACTTCGGAAAACTCTGAAAGAAAAAGGGAAAATTCGGAAAATTTAATTCTCATAAGTTCTACAATTACATAGTGACAAGTGCTGTTAGTTCATTTGATGTTTGCGTTAGCGAAATTGATCTTTGTTCGAAACTGGAAATGGATTTTAATGTGATGAAACGCACTCCTATATCTTCTTCTATCTATACCAATAAAAAAGTATCGGCGAATGTATTGATAAGAGCAGAACTCGAGGAAGGAATTGTCCGAATCAGGGCTGTCTATATTCTATCATATTTTCTGTATAAAACATTTATTCCATTTAACGGAGAAACATGTTATTTGCAAGTGGTTGAAACATTTTGAACGAGAATTGTGTCTGAAAATAATCTGATATTATAATGATGAGTTTTGGTAGAGATACTAGGTATTTTATAGTAAAAGGTAAATTCAACGGGGTGGATTAGAAGATCAATCAATTAACAGTTCTGCGATTGGACCCATGAACTTGCTCATAGTAAGAAAACGTGAATGTTCGAAGGTATTGATAACAAAAAACAAATTTTGGGCGGGACGAAGTTTGCCGGGTCAGCTAGTATTGAATATAAAATAAAGTTTCCGGAAAAACTAGCCGTACGGATAATGAAGCATTACGATACGTGCTATGATTTTACGAGCGAGTACAGGAGGGCTAAAGTTGGGCTTCTGGTGAGCAAATTCAAAACTGACTTCAAATGCAAATACTTAACTTCAAAAATGTTTGATTTTCATGGTTTTCGAGGGAAGAAAAGACAAACTTTTGAAAATATTTTTTGGGAAAGTTCTTTTGAAGTTATACTTTGAAGTTTAGTACTTTTGAGTTATTTTTGTTTGATTACCGGAAAAAATCGCAAAGGAAATAAAAGCAACAAAAGGAAGGAATACAGGTTTGCTTGCGAGAGGCCGCCGCTTTCGACGGTGGATCGGCGGCCGACTCGGATTGCGTCACATCGGCGGCTTGGGGCCACCTCGGGGGTCTTTTCCTCGATAACTATGGACTTCGCCCCCCATTAAATTGACCTCAGAATAAATTTCATCACGAAAAAATCGTAGTGCAATTCCACGCCACATCGGCCGAAAAATAGCAGCTACCCAAAATCACAATTTTCATTATCATATGACCAATTTGAATCTCAACTGATTTTTCGAAAAAGCATATTCAAAATCATCGTTTTTTTTCGGAAAATCGCAACTCAAAATCTAGATACCTGATTAAAATATAATGTTCAGCAAAGTTGTAGGGAAATTAATGAACTATTTAGAAAAAAAATATATACTTTAAATACCCTGTTAAAAATCTTGCTCAAAAATTGAACTTAATATTATATTAAAAATGTTATATCGTAAAACACTCTCCGCTCTACTTCGATATTTGTTATATATTTTAATATAACTATTTAACACCCCGATCCCCTTCAATCCTCGTCATCTCCTTCTCCTCCTGTTGTCTTCTCTCCACGTGTCAAGGTCTATCCTGAAGATGCACCTGGAACTGGTCCGTGGGTTGTTTTCTTCAGGCCTAAGCCAAACGGAAAAGCACTTAATGTTATTCAGATCATGAAAGGTCTGGCAAGATACTCCTCCGTGACAGAAATTACGAAGGTTAGACCGACCAAACTGCGTGTTGTCGTGGCTGATCGGAAAGACGCAAACGGTATTGTCGTCGACCAGAGGTTTACCCTGGAATATCGTGTCTACGTGCCTTCCCATGACGTAGAAATCTCGGGGGTGATAACCGAAACGGGTCTGACGTGCAAATCAATTATGGAAGGAGATGGCAGATTTAAAAAGCTGCCTTTGATTAAGGTTAAAATCTTAGAATGCCGACAACTCGGCAAAGTCTCCCAGGAAGGGAAAGAATCGAAATTTACGCCGTCCGACTCGTTTAGAGTCACTTTTGCTGGCTCCGCCCTCCCTGACTACGTTATGGTGGACAAATTGAGGCTACCGCTGCGACTCTTCGTGCCAAAGCCCATGACTTGCCTGAAATGCAAGTCAGTTGGTCACACAGCAGCTTACTGCGCCAACAAGGAGCGCTGTGCCACTTGCGGAGAGCAACATGTGGACAAATCCTGCAGTGCGATTGAGCAAAAGTGTCCATATTGCGGAGGAAATCCGCACGTGCTCTCGGCTTGTGAAACTTACAAGAGTCGCTGGGAGAAGCAGAAGCGCTCTTTAAAGGAACGCTCGAAGCGCACTTTTGCGGAAATTTTAAAGGGCGCTTCTCCATTGGCCCAACAGCAACAACCTTTAACCGCAAACAATGTCTTCGCTTCGCTGCCAGTTGACGAAATGGAAGCGGATACAGCTAACGAGGGCACACCGTACATCTTCCAAGGGAATCCCCGGCGCAAAAACGTGACCACTCCCAAAGTTCAAGGACAAGCCCCTCCGGTTATACCCTCTGTTAGCATGCCTAAAAAATCGAGTGCAGCGGACAAGCAAAATCAGGTTCCTCCTGGCTTCCGTGGGAATAATTCACCTTCGAACGACCCAGCACTCGAAGGGACATCAAAAACCCCAACTGTCCCTATTTTACCGTCCAGTTCAACTTCCCAATCGGGATTTATAAAGTTGACTGACCTTGTGGCTCAAATCTTCACATGCTTTAATGTTTCCGACTCCATCAGAACCATTGTCATATCAATGCTTCCAGTATTAAAGACAATTTTGCAACAATTGATGCAAACATGGCCCCTCCTTGCAATGATTATCTCTCTTGATGTCTAATTCAAATAAAGAGGTCGGAGATATCACTGTTTTACAGTGGAATTGTCGTAGTCTTATCCCTAAATTGGATACATTCAAATTATTAATTCATAACTTCAATTGTGATGTTTTTGCTCTGTCCGAAACTTGGCTTTCTTCGCGAGATGATCTCTCTTTCCACGATTTTAATATTATACGCTTGGACCGTGATGACAGATACGGAGGGGTGCTATTGGGGATCAATAAGTGCCACTCATTTTTTCGAATTGACCTTCCACCTATTGGAGGGATTGAAGCTGTTGCTTGTCATGCAAACATCAGAGGAAAAGACCTCTGTATTGTCAGCTTGTGTTGGCCTCCGAGAGCTGCGGTTAGCCGCAAGCAACTTGTTGACATGTGCTCACTCCTTCCTGAGCCACGATTGATCTTGGGAGACTTCAATTCTCACGGAACTGCCTGGGGGGAACAGTACGACGACAATCGTTCACTGTTGATATATGATCTTTGTAACAGCTTCAATATGACACTTTTGAACACTGGGGAAACAACACGTGTACCTAAACCTCCTGCTAACCCAAGTGCTCTTGACCTCTCGCTTTGCTCGAATTCACTATCGTTAGATTGCAAGTGGAATGTAATCCAGGACCCCAACGGTAGTGATCACTTGCCAATCAAAATTTCCATCACCATTGGGTCGAATTTTTCTGAATCTATAAACATGGCATATGACCTCACAAGACACATTGACTGAAAAAAATATGCGGACGCGATTGCTCTAGCCATCAATTCCAGAGATGGTTTACCTCCATTGGAGGAGTATAACTTCCTTTCTCGTTTGATCTATGACAGCGCGGTTCGCGCTCAAACGAAACCCATCCCAGGCTCCACTATTCGTCGAAGGCCTCCCAATCCATGGTGGGATAGCCAATGTTCCAAGCTTTATCAGGATAAATCGAACGCATTCAAAGCTTTTCGGAAACGTGGAACCATTGAAAATTTTCAATCGTATTTGGACCTTGAAAATCAATTTAAAAACTTGATCAAAGGGAAAAAACGTGCTTATTGGCGAAATTTCGTGGGAGGTTTGTCACGAGAAACGTCAATGAAAAAATTATGGAAAGTGGCTCGAAACATGAGAAATCGCTCTTCATCAAATGAAAGCGAGGAATATTCACATCGATGGATTTTTAATTTTGCACGGAAGGTTTGTCCTGATTCCGCTCCTGTGCAAAAAATTGTTCGAGATATACCACAAGATAGGTGCGATCTTGATTCCGAGTTTTCGATGGTAGAATTCTCTCTTGCTCTACTCTCATGTAACAATTCTGCTCCGGGATCGGATAGAATTAAGTTCAACTTGCTGAAAAACCTCCCTGATGTGGCGAAACATCGCTTGTTGAATTTATTCAATCGGTTTCTGGAGAATAATATTGTTCCAGATGATTGGAGACAAGTACGAGTTATAGCTATTCAAAAACCCGGAAAACCCGCGTCCGACTTCAATTCGTACCGCCCAATAGCAATGCTGTCTTGTATACGGAAATTGTTGGAGAAAATGATCTTGTTTCGCCTTGATCGATGGGTAGAAACGAATGGCCTACTCTCAGATACACAATATGGGTTCCGCAGGAGCAAGGGGACGAATGATTGTCTTGCGTTGCTTTCTTCAGAAATTCAAATGGCTTACGCCGGAAAAAAACAAATGGCTTCAGTATTCTTGGACATAAAGGGGGCCTTTGATTCTGTTTCAATAGAGGTTTTGACAGACAAATTACACTCTCGGGGTCTGCCGCCTCTATTGAATAATATGTTATATAACTTGCTTTGTGAGAAGCATTTGAACTTTTCTCACGGAGATTCGGCAGTAAGTCGGGTCTCTTACATGGGCCTCCCCCAGGGCTCATGTTTAAGCCCCCTTTTGTACAACTTCTATGTAAGCGACATCGACAATTGCCTTACACAAAATTGCAGCCTAAGACAACTTGCAGATGATGGAGTGGTCTCTGTCGTAGGATCAACAGAATCCGACCTACAAGAACCCTTACAAGATACTTTGAACAATTTTTCAACCTGGGCAATTGGGCTAGGGATCGAATTCTCCACGGAGAAATCAGAGATGGTGGTTTTTTTCTAGGAAGCATAGACCAGCAAAACCAAAGCTTCAACTTTTGGGTAAACCGATCACTCATGCTATGTCATTCAAGTATCTTGGGGTCTGGTTCGACTCCAAATGTACTTGGGGGGCCCATATTAGGTATCTGAGTAAAAAATGTCAACAAAGAATAAACTTTCTCCGTACAATTACCGGCACCTGGTGGGGAGCCCATCCCGAAGATCTTATTATGTTGTATCGAACAACTATTCTCTCAGTGATGGAGTATGGCAGTTTCTGTTTTCAATCAGCTGCCAAAACACACTTAATTAAACTCGAGCGAATTCAGTATCTTTGTGTCCGTATTGCGTTGGGATGTATGCCCTCAACGCATACCATGAGTCTCGAGGTTTTGGCAGGCCTACTCCCACTAAAAGATCGCTTCAATTTATTATCTCTTCGGTTCTTCATCCGGTGTAAGGTCATGAACCTATTGGTGATCGGAAATTTTGAACGGCTAATCGAGCTAAATTTTCACTCCGGATTCATGAGTTCATATCATGAATTCATCTCCATGCAGGTTGATTCTTCTTCGTATATTCCCAACCGTGTTTGTTTCCCTGACTACATCAATTCCTCTGTGCATTTTGATCTGTCCATGAAGCAAGATATCCATGGATATTCAGATTACCAACGATCGAGGATCGCTCCAACGATCTTCGATGAAAAATATAGGGGTATCAATTGTGATAATATTTACTTTACTGATGGGTCCACTATAAATGAGTCCACAGGATTTGGAGTGTTCAACGAATTTTTTAGCACCTCACACAGTCTTCAGAATCCTTGCTCAGTGTATATTGCTGAATTGGCAGCAATTCATTGGGCGCTGGAAGGCGTCGCCTCACGACCTGTTGAACACTATTACATTGTAACGGATAGTCTTAGCTCTGTCGAAGCTATCCGTTCAGTGAGGCCGGAAAAGCACTCGCCGTACTTCCTTGAGAGAATACGAAAAATTTTGAGTGCTTTATCCAGACGCTGTTATGTCATTACCTTTGTGTGGGTCCCTTCTCATTGCTCAATTCCGGGTAATGAGAGGGCTGACTCATTAGCAAAGGTAGGTGCGATTGAAGGCGATATTTATCAGCGTCAAATCGCCTTCAATGAATTTTACTCTTTAGTCCGTAAAAATACCATCGCTAACTGGCAACGCAAATGGAACAAAGATGAATTGGGCCGGTGGCTTCACTCGATTATCCCTAAGGTTAGCCTCAAACCATGGTTCAAAAGTCTGGACTTGAGTCGGGACTTTATTCGCACCTTCTCCCGACTCATGTCCAATCACTGTTCGTTAGACGCGCTACTCTTTCGTTTCAATCTGGCCGGCAGCAATATCTGCGTTTGTGGCCGAGGTTACCACGACATCGAACACGTTGTTTGGTCGTGTGAGGTGTATCTTGTTGCCAGATCGAATTTAGAGAACTCCCTTCGGGCTAGAGGAAGGCAGCTCAATGTGCCGGTGAGTGATGTGTTGGCTCGGTTAGACCTTGATTACATGTCCCAAATATATGTTTTCCTTAAATCTATCGATGTTCGTGTGTGATTATCCTTATATCCTTATACCCTCCATTTCTTCCTTTGTGAGTAATTGGTCCGCTTGCTATAAACAGAAGAATGAAATGTAAATTCACAACTGATGTACGAATGGATTTAAGAATTGAGTGTGTGTGATTATCAACATTGTAATAATTTCCTTATACCCCATCCTTTTCCTGAGAAAATGTCACCCTTTTAATCTCGAGTCCACCACGAGTAATCGGTTTCCCACATTACTAACCATAGATTTAAGAAAATTGTTCATATATATAGTTTTAAAAATATATTTAAGATTTCGGCTCCTTTAAACTTATGTAACTGAGCCTGTAAAAATAAACGAATTTATAAAAAAAAAAAACTATTTAACTCTTTTAAATGGAGACATACATTTTGAAAAATTGATGAAATTATAGCACTTTGCGGAATCGAAATCATTTAGGGAAAGTAATACGTAAATTTTCATACGATATCGGAACCTTTGTCGTAGTCTCGTCTTAGTCTCAGCCGCTGGATGCTGTGTAAAATTTGCCCGAATACCATTCACCCGAAGCTCATTTTCCCGAATGTAACAAATACCCTATTGACATTCTCCCGACTCTGGCAAATACCCAAATGCGACATTTATCCGAATGAAGATTTTTCGACAAATCAGGTTACAAGTTTTTTTTTCAAATTCCCCGATAATAAATAAGAATGCATCAATACAACATGAGAGAGCAACAAAAATACACAGTATAAAGAGGAACTGTAATGAGGAAATTTGAAAATGATGTGGCAGACTTCGCTGATCCATTTTTAGAAATGAGGATAAGCACAATTAACATACCGTCTTATTTTATTTCCGTTTTGCTTGTTTGTTAAGAGAACATTTCGAAATGAGCACGGGCTTTGAATTTTTTTTCGAATATTTGAATTGGATTCAATAAACGTAAATATCTTAATTCAATGATTACAGAAAATTATACATTCTTTGTCGGGTGTTATTATCAGGATTATAAACAAACATAACATCTTTATTTTAGTATTTCTTTCTTTCCCTTTTAGGATTATTTATCATTCGTGTAAACGCTCTATGCAGTATTTGAGAGACCTTTTTTCTCGTTCAAGAATCTCGTTGTGCTGTATCCATAGCATTATTTGTCATCTTTTGTTGTTTTTTAACAGATTTCAATACAGCGCGGACTCGATTATATACAGTTTTTGATTTCTTTTTACTGTATATAATCGAATCCTGTATATAATCCAGTCAAAAAAATGTATTTTGTATTTTTGGATTTTTTTTTAAATAAAAGAGGAATTTGATTTTTGATTCATCCCTCTAAAGTCAGAAAACACATTTCTCACATGAAAAAAATAAATTTATCCAGATTCTCTCAAGAGGTGATAGACGATCATATTTGATGGAAAAAAATCCTCCTACGCATATGTTCGAATTCCAACAATGACAGAGTTATAGAACTTTTTTTTTGTTTCGGACTCTGTTGCCTCAAAGTGGCTCTACATCAAAAAGTATGCCACGGAAGAAGATTCTGAATTTAGTACAGGATAACGTAGTGGAACAACTAAATTAGTGGATTTTAATAACATTTTGGAAATGAAAAACTTAAAAGGTCATAATTTTTAATTTGTTATTATTAATTTTATTTTAATTATTAATATTAATTTAAAAAATATATTAAATTAGATTGATTCTATCAATTGAATTAAAGTTCTTCAACCGCTCTACAATTTGTTTTTTGACGCTCAACTTCTATCTTTCTTAATTTGGCTGCAATATCGATATAAACAATTCCTAGTGAAAATTCAAGCAAAATCTTCAAAAATCACGATTTTTACCCCACTGTACATGTAATAGCTACTTAAACATTACCCTAACGTTGGAAGGTTACATTTCTTCTTGAAATCAGCCATATTTGAAAGTTAAATATATATTTTTTTTTCCAAACTGTATATAATCGGGTCCGACCTGTATCTGATTCTATGAATTTTATAGCGACTGTTTGAAATTGACAGCTTTATTCTACGTGTATGGGCTTCGTAATCCAAATAACAGGATAATGTTCATCATCGAATTTGAAATTTGAAAAATCTGAAAAAAAAATTGAAAAAATTCATGCAAAATTGTTAGAAGTAGTACGCGTTCAGACCGAAGATCCAAACACAGCAACCATGTAATAAATTAGGAAAAAAAATCTTTCACTTCTGTTTCAACCACTGGAGAGAGTAGTACGTTTTACTGCCTAATCTAATAGGTTGTGAGCCCAGTTATTCTTCAAGATTTTTCCGCAAGATGTCTACCGGAGCTGGTGATGGTCAAGCGATCCCGCAGCAAGTCCAGCAGAACCTTTCAAGTCTTCCGCCGATCGAGCATCTGAGCGGCCGAGAGAATTGGCAAACGTGGAAATTCGCGGTGGAGACGTACCTGGAGCTGGAGGAGCTGTGGGAAGCCGTTTCCATCAAAACCGAAGCAAAGTGCAGCCGAAGGACGGTCAGCTGAGCAGCCAAAAGGTCCAAAATGCAAGCGTTGTCATCGATACGGACACATCGCCAGGGAGTGCCATGTGAAAAAAGAGACGAAAAAAGGGTCGGCGTTTTGCACGGTACTAACAACCAACGGTTACCATAGCAACGATGGCTGGGTGTTTGATTCTGGAGCATCAGACCATTTCACCAAGGATCGAAGCCTGCTACATGATGAAAAACCGGCGAGTGGCGTTGTCATGGCAGCCGACAAACAAATGATGAAAATTGTTTCCACGGGTGTCGTCAAGCTTTCAGCTAAGTGTAGTCCTGAGAGTCCCCCCATCGACGTGAAAGATGTCAAGTTCATTCCAACGATGTCCAACAATCTTCTGTCGGTGAGTCAGATCGTTCGCCATGGTCACGAGGTGCGGTTCAGCACCCAAGGCGTGAATGTGATTGATCCGGATGGTAAGGTGATAGCTACCGGGAAACATGACTTGAAGAGTGGATTGTTCCGATTCGAAGAGGGTGACGAGCAGAGCGCGTTGTCGCTCGCATCCATGGCAGCCGATTTGAACGTTTGGCGTAGGAGAATGGGTCATATCAACGTCCATAGCCTGAAGCTACTGAAGAATGGGCTAGCCACCGGGATGGAGTTCAAGGAAACGAAAATGGACAACTGTACAGTATGTGCCATGGGTAAGCAAACCCGTCTACCGTTTCCGAAGAACGGTCATCGTGCCAATGGCGTCCTGGAGCTTGTCCACACGGACATACGCGGACCGATGGAAGAAGAGTCAATCGGCGGAAGCCGGTATTACGTGTCGTTCGTGGACGACTGGACACGGCGGATATTCATCTATTTCCTGGAGACGGAATCCGAAGCTGAGGTCCTACATGCATTCGACCAGTTCCGAGCCCTAGCTGAGAGACAGACCGGATCCAAGCTGAAAGCTCTTCGCAGCGACAATGGTAACGAGTATACTAACCGATCATTTCAGAAACGCCTTGCCGACGCAGGGATTGTACACCAAACGTCCACCGAGTACTCTCCTGAACAAAATGGGTTGGCCAAGCGAGTCAACAGAACCGTCGTTGAGCGAGCGAGGTACATGCTGTTCGAGGCGAAACTACCGAAGTCGTTCTGGGCGGAAGCGGTAGCAGCTTCGACGTACGTCATCAACCGTTCCCCTACCAAAGGTCACAAGCTGACACCGGAGGAGGCCTGGTCCGGTCGCAAGCCTGATCTTTCCCACGTTCGTGTATTCGGCTTGAAGGCGATGTCGCACGTTCCGAAGCAAAAGCGGAAGAAGTGGGACGTAAAATCGAAGGAGTGCATCCTAGTCGGTTTCGATGAGCAGACCAAGGCGTTCCGGTTGTACGATCCGGTGAAGAAGAATATCTTCAAGAGTCGGGATGTAGTTTTCCTCAACGAGTCACCCCAAGTCGAGACGCAACCTGCAGCTACGATTTCTCGATTTCCTTGACGACGTTCCGGAAGCAAGACCGGTGGAACCAACCGAGCCGGATGTTGAAGAACCAGCCGAGCCTGACGATCATGAGACAACCGATGAAGAGTCGTCGGATCCCGAGGAGTCATCGGATTCCGAGGAGGATTTCTTTTCGCAAGTTGAAACAAGCGCTGGCGAATCATCCGATGAAACCGTTGTTGACGTGACAATTCCGGCGCTCCCTCCACGACAATCTTCAAATCCACCCAAGTCACAGGTGTTGAGCACAGTGGTCGGGCACAGTGGATGACTTTGTCTTCACGAACAAAAATTTTCCGTTCCACAATTCCCTAGTTCCACAAAACGAAGCTGGACCGAATGCCCTAACGGCCAGGATTGGACTGAAGCCAAGAGGATCCTGCGCTACTTGAATTCCACCAGTGACCACAAGCTGCAGTTAGGTTCATCGACCGGTGGATTGAAGATGTTTGTGGATGCGGACTGGGCCGGAGATTCCTGCGACAGGAAGTCGAACTCCGGTATCCTCATCATGTTCGGAGGTGGACCAATTGCGTGGGGTTCGCGGAAGCAAACGTGCATTGCACTAAGTTCGACTTTAGCGGAGTTCGTGGCGCTTGCTGAAGGGTGCCAGGAGCTCGTCTGGACCAAACGTTTGATGGAGGAAATCGGCGTAGGCATCGATGGTCCCATCACTGTATTTGAGGACAACCAAAGTTGCATCAAGTTGGTGGAAAGCGACCGAATCGAACAACGCAGCAAGCACATCGACACCAAGTTCTTCTTCGTTCGCGACCTGCAAGAGAAGGAGATCATTAAAATGGAGTATTGTCCAACGGAGTCCATGTTGGCCGACATTCTCACGAAGCCACTTCAACGACTTCGACTGGAAAAACTACGCTGTGAAGTAGGAATTCGTCCGGATCTGATCGAGGAGGAGTGTTAGAAGTAGTAGGCGTTCAGACCGAAGATCCAAACACAGCGACCATGTAATAAATTAGGAAATAAAAATCTTTCATTTCTGTTTCAACCAGTATGTGGAGAGAGAGGAGAGAGTAGTATGTTTTACTGCCTAATCCAATAAAAATTAATAATTTAATTAGTATAAAAGTGAAACTACCTATATCACTCTTCATAACTTTCAAAAACATAGTACACAACGCCGCTTTTCCTCGTCTTTTCTTTGCCCATTTTTGAACATCAGTTAATGAACAAATGTGATCATTTTAATAACGTTTATCGGAATTAAATAAAAAAAAACCTCCTCATCAAACATGCATACAGTGGTAGACATTCGTTTAGCCGCACCCTATTTTTCCTCAATATTTTTAAAAATAATTCAATTCTTTGAACAGTTTTGCTCATAAAAGACGATTATTGTTTATTTTCAGCGAATCAGGATGGACATTCGTTTAGCCGCATCTTAAAATGTCAATGAGAGAAAATTTGTGCGGCAAATTTCGAGTCCAATCGGTAGTTAATATTTAGTATGTCCACCTCCATTTCGGATCACTTTGAAAACTCGATTTGGCATCGAGTCAGACAGTTTTCAAAGTTTTGCCATATTGATTATAGCCCAACACTCCTGAATTACTGCCTTGAGGCTGGAAATGTTGTCAAATTGTCATCCGTTTGCATAGACCATCTCGGCCAATATTCTCCTTAGGTTCTCTATGGGATTGCAATCGACTGCAAGCAGGTCATCCAAGAAGCGGAATGTCCTTCTCAGTAAACCATGCCTCACTAGCGTTATTCTCAATATGGCCAATCAAAACGTCCTCCAGTAATTGAAGAAACTTTTCGGAGTTCATTCGGGTGGAAATGAAACAAATGGGAAGCTTGCTGTGATAGGAAACGGCTCCCCACACTGTCAAACTTTCGCCTCCAAAGTTCCGCTTCGAACTCACGACATTATTGTCGTGAGTTGAAAGTCGACGAAAGTCGAAGTCGACTTAAATTGTACCAATAGCAACTGTAACAGTCCGGGCCATCCAAATTGAACTTTTTTCGCCGGAAAATACAACATTTCTCCATTCTTCTTTCCATTCCATGTATTGCCGGGCGAAAATAAGATGGTTCTGCTTATGGGTGACGGTCAGTTTCGGCTTCCCTTGAAGTTTCTTCCACATGATGTTTGGTGATTCAAGTTCAAGATGCGCGCAACATGCCTCTTCGTTACTGGAACAACCGATTCTGCCTTAATGTATGAGCAGGACATCGTTTCTTGGTTGCTTCGTGTCTTATTCGACCTTAAAGACACAAAGTAACTTTGGTGTTCCCATTTGTTGGTCGTTATGTACCATATTTCTGGCACTATTTAAATAAATTCCGTACCACTTTCTCAGATCGACCAATTTTTGTTACGATCGAGCGATTAGAAAACTTTTGTTCACTGAATATCTTTGTTATTTTCCGCCCCTCTTCTATCAATAGAATACCTTTCGCCATTCCTTTAAATTCTACGTAAATCACTAATCTGACCAACTTATTGCGTTGCAAATCTAATATTTACCTTGTAAATTGAACACTCCGAAGTAATTTTTCAAAAAACACAGACAAAGGCTTAGTGATTATGCGAAAACCTGATTTTTATGCCCTGCGGCTAAACGTATGTCTCGGGAAAAAAACGACGTTTGAATGTCTATATCCACCGATGCCGCCTTGTGTGTGTGTGATTGTGACGCGCGTCCTTTCAATAAAATTGACCTAAATATACTACCACTACAGCAAATAAGTATCCCGATAAAAAGAACATTCCTAGTTGTTTTGTAAGTGTTTCAAATTTTTTTCTTTCAAGTGCGGCTAAACGAATGTCTATCACTGTGGCTGTAAATGGTACATTTGGTTAAATGTTACATTCGTTAGATGTTCCATTGGGGCAAATGGCACATTCGGGTGTTTGTTTCATCCGGGTGAATTGAATTCGGCTGTCTGTTTCTCGGGTAAATGTGACACAATCGTGTCCAGCAGCGGTACGAATTTTCTTTTATTTTACGAACATGATTTTCATTATATTAAATTGGTTATATCTCGAGATCGGCTAGTCCTTGGATAAATCATTACATACAGTTTTTCATGTAAAATAGCACATAGATTCCATTTTTGATGCTACTTTTCTTAAATACGCAAACTATTTCTCGAAGTATTTTCATAATTAAAAAAAAATCATATCTCCATTTAAAAAAGTCTAACACAACTCGACTATACGTCAAACTTTGTTAATATAGAAGGGTTTTCCAGTAAAAATAAGTTTAAAAAATATCGAAGGGGATATTTTTATATGCAGCCATTCCATGTCAAACTGATATAGGAGTTCTCAGATATTCGTCTTTTAGTTGGCAAAAATGCGAAAAAAAAATAATTTTCGGACCACTCTAATAATTTGCGATAAAGAACAAAACTACCACTTTTGACGACATTCTGAGAACCACTATATCGGTTTGGCATGGAATGGCTGTATATAGAAGTTTTTACTATTCAATTTAATTTTTGAGTAAGATTTTAAATAGTGTTATTTTTCAAAAAAAGTTCATTGATTTCCATACACCTTTACCAAACATTATATTTCAATCAGACATGTCGATTTCGAGTTGTAATTTTTGAAATAAAAAATCAATGCTTATTACTGCATATGTTTTGGGAAGTCATGTCCCTGACATGGTGCAAATCGATCGTATTTCTCAAGCGAATTTTGCTCCACTTTAACGTTACAAAACCAGAATTGAAGGAGCAACTCCAAATGGAAAGTATTGTTTCAAAACAAACAACACTCGCTAAAAACTAGAGGAACACTACAGCTTTCTTACACCTCCCGAAGTTTAGCCGTCAAGAAACTCAAACACGTCTCGCGCAGTAGCGCGCAAAACTATCATCGCAAGGATTGAGCGCGGTGGTTGTGGATGAAGACTCGGAAAATGCGAACCAAGAATAAACAAAGCTTCACAACCAGCTGCCGGAATGGGGGTGGCTTTTTCCCGACCAAGCCAGCAACAACGAAGGGGCAGAGACGCGAAAATGTTTCACATCAAACTGATTCTTCTGTTTCTCGTGTTGGGGTGTTTAGAGCGTAGCGTGGTTTTATGTGGTACCCTAAGATTGATGGGTTTTCCGGTGCTTATTCGCTTGCTCGAGCGAAATTAAAGTAAACACGCAGCACCTTGATTATTTTCGAAAATTAAAGGTTGGTTGGAGTTCAAAGGGAAACGGTGAAGGTTATCAATCAGGGGCATAATTGAACTATCGTGAGCCCGATGACAAGTGTTGAAGCGCCATAAATCAACGGCATGGCCCACAGCGTCGAGAGAGCTAGCTGGTGGCACATGTGGAATGGTTAGATGATACATTAGCACTGATGGAAGAAAATGTGAGCTTGGATTCAGAAAATAATTTGTCCTTGAAAAATAAGTTTTGGAACCAGTGCTTCAATGACATGAAGACTGAAGAACATAAAAGAAAGTGGTATTGAAACTGAACACGGCGAATATGTTTTAACATTTCAAGCAAGGCAAGCATTTAATACGAAATGAAGAAAGTTGCACGGCAAGTGATACAAGTTCAGAAAAGTAACCCAAAATTCAATTCAATTGAATTCCAACAGCCGAATGGATTGGTTGAAAACGAAACCTACTTCGAGACCAACAAACTTGAATATAGTTGATAACTGTCAAACTGAATCAAACTAATTAATAAAGGCAAATAACATTAGATCACAAACAGATTGAAACGAGCCCTGAAACCATCGGCATTGGCTTACATCAGGACTCTAATCCAATGTAACTTTCGTTGGCAACTGGATGATCCCTGGATCGTCCTGACCAGCCACTGACCCACTTTCACTGTTTCTCGGAGCTTTTAATGCGTTCATAAAATTTCGCTATTATATATTACCCTCCCTAATTGAATTCGTAGATGGTAGCCTGGTACGTGTCTGGTTCCGACCAGCACAATATATGCCCTGTGGAGGGGGGTAAAGAAATTCGCACGGAACAGCGCTTCCGGTAGAAAGTTCAGGACTTTGATTATACCAAAACCTCGCGTGGTCAGTTGACCAAGTGGGAGTGTCGTGCATGCAACGACTTGCGTTTCATGTATCCTTCTTTTTTGTATAATATAATTGAAAACTGTGACACATTGTTATTTAAGTATATCAATTTTTTTTATTATTTTCCCGACGGAAAAGAAAACACCCTCGATTCGCAAGGCCGTTCGAAAACATTTCGCTGTCGCTGGGAAAAACGTGACAGAAATTTGAGAATGATCATCATCGAAACGCGGAAGCGATGTGAAAAGGATAACGGAAACGAATTACCGCCGTGGTTTCTCCATCATCATAACGCCCGCTATCAGCCTCCGCAAGCCATTGAAGAATGTGACCAAAGTGGATGTTATCGGATGTCAACCCAGAAGGGAAAAGCAATATAGAGATAATGTCTGCCGCATGCCGCGCCGTGCCGCCCCCCAAAACTCTCGTGGGTAGCGCCTCATCGAACAGGTGGTGGTGATTCTCTTATTGATGGAGTCGATTTTCCCCCCATCGAGAGGGAAGTAAAACTCAATAACTCGACGCTGAAAGGTAAGCTTTGAACGTAAAAGTAATGCAGACGCACCATTATTCTGCGCGCTGGCGAATACCTTAATCAGGTGGTGTTGAATGGCAGCGGAGGAATGTTACAACTGTGTCAATGGGGTTTTCATGTGAGATTGAAAGATAAGATATGCCGAAAATATTGCTATCAATTGAATTGTTAAGAACTTAAAC
Organism: Toxorhynchites rutilus septentrionalis; assembly: GCF_029784135.1. Lineage (NCBI taxonomy): Eukaryota > Metazoa > Arthropoda > Insecta > Diptera > Culicidae > Toxorhynchites > Toxorhynchites rutilus. Next base: position 49,427,114 of record NC_073745.1, read on the forward strand.
GTGTTTTGGCCTATAACATAGCCAGTCACTGGAACAACCGAAGTATTTGATCACATTGATTGAAATAAATGAAAATAATGTTATCGTAATGTGAAAGACATGTAGAGACATTAACATTTTGAGCCCCGACCAATCTGGGGGACTGACAATAAACATTCCGTCTGGCTCATGTCGCACAGTGCGTTGAATATATCAAAAATCAAAATAACCCTTATAGTCATTTTGTGGGATAGGTATAATGGAAACATGTTAGTTATGATGAAATCTACTATTTGCATTGAAGATTTATGTATTGCACGTAATCACAAAAGTGTCTCAAGCGCCAAATTAATAGTGTATAGTATATTAATAGTGACATAAAATTAAATTGTTCTCTGGAATACTTCTCCTGTTTAGATAAAAGGCTAATAACACACAATCTTTTATATCTCATCCGACGACACAGTTACCTAATCGCCACCGTGGTGATTTTTAATTTTTTTTATACATAAGTTGCTAATGCTTCATTTTTAACAATTAAATACATTTTACTCTAGGGCAATGTTTGATTTATATATTCATACTCTTTGCATAAAAAATTAATGCTTTATACAATTTTGTTTGCATAAAAACTAACGTTTTGTACATAATCGCAAAAGTATCCTTAACGCCAAATTAATAATGTTTTGAAGAAATAAAATGCTTTCCGGAATATTTCTCCTGTTTGGATAATACACATATAATATAATCTTTTATTTTTCATCCGATTACGCAAACGCCACTGTGGTGATTTTTACATTCCATACATGTATTGATAGCAGAAAAAACTCTACAGTATTTATTATTTATTTATTATTTTGGAATTTTCCTTAAACGTTTTTTTTTTCTCTATTTTGTAATATTTGTTAGTTTATGAATAAGTACACCTCTTTTAATTAATGTGACGAGAAATATTATGTCTTATTTCTTTTCTTATTTTCATTTCTTATTTCTTTTGTCTTTTTCGAACATTCGTTAAACGATTTTCTTCCTTTACCAATTTGAGGAACAGACTGCAAATCGTCTTTAGTTTTGCCTTTCTGATATGCCGGAAGCATAACTGGTTTTGACAACCAGTCAGAATTTTGCTTTACGAATTTTGAATATGATCTGCAGCATTTCGACCATCTCTGGTTAATTTTGTAGCAAAAAACTTTGCAAAATTTCAAAAGCTCTTCTTTAAGTTCTTTAGAGAAATCATCCGTATCATAAAAACTCAACAAAAAGGTGAACAAACAATATTTTCTTTGGGAGGGGTCAACTGAGAGCCATTGTTCGAAAATTTGCTTATTCTTGATTGTAGAAATATCATCTAAAGAACGTAAACTGTGGTCAGAAGAGCAGACTTGAGCAACAGGAATCACTTGCAGAATATCAAGGGTATAATGACTGAAAGGTTGAGGGGTGTTTTGGAGCGGAACTCCGCGGAACTTTTTTTGCCGAAGGATTTGAAATTTTAGTATCTTTTTTTCTTAAGGAACAAAACTACCTTAACAAAGAAGCGTTTATTTTCACAGTGATTACGGCATGTCCCAATAATAGTTAAGGAAACGGATTATACTTACGTGTTGCTACCGTCGCCATTTGGGGTTTCACTTTAAAAGATATCGAACGTAAACGAAAACTCAATGTAAAACTGTGATGAATCACTGAAAATTAATTTGCCGCGTGCTTAGAAGAAACTTCTTGACTGCACATGCTTGTCTTGACAAATTGGGTGGGCTAACAAGGCTACTGAGATCGTTTCAGCATGCCTGACACATGTATAAAACACACCGCCTACTTATTTTGGGTGAATATAAAAGTGATTTTTTTTACTTTTGTCTACGGGACGCCGCACTGTGCGTCGGTCCTTGTGAACCCATAGTGAACTTCTGTCGGTCCGAAAAGACCAGCGCGAACAGTCGAAAAAATCAATGTAGGTCCCCCGGGTTCAACGTATTCAAAGATGGGTCAGTGTCAGGGTTGCCATAATAATATCTGTGTTTTTGGTCCGATCTTTTTATCTTAATTTTTTCCCCAAAAAATCTGTATTGAAAACTGTATTAAATTTATAAGTGCAATTTTGAAGCATAATTTTACCTTTAGTATCTAAGTAATTGGTAAAAATCATCATAAATAATGAAATCATCATGAAATGTCTGAGCATAATACACACAAAATTGAGCAATTTTTTATATGAACCCCCCATAAACGTAATCCTGCGTCAAAACGTCTCGATCCTCTTTTTAGATATTTTTTTTAAATACAAAAAAAACTTTGAAAGCAAATGAAATTTCACGACAATCATCCCGATCACGAATTTCACATTCCCTATTTCGAACGATTTGTCCATTTAATGGAATTTAATCAAGTCGATCGAAATATTTCGAATCAATCGAAATACAGAACAGGGGTGAATATGAGCGCCCTTTTGTATTTTACATTCTCTGTGCTATAGTAAGAAAAGACAAACAGTGTTAGTTATTTATTACTAGCTGACCTGGCGGACTTTGTCCCATCCAAAATTGATTTTTTGATATGAATTCTTTCGAAAATTCACGTTTTCTTAGTGAGCGAACGTTTGTGGGTTCAATCGCAGGGCTCTTCATTATAATTTTCTTTAATAGAAATTTTCTAGTACTTTTTGATAATAAAAAAAAATATTTTCAGACACAAATTTCGCTCAAGATTCTTGATTTATTTGCAAATAACATATTTCTCCGTTACATGGAATACATATTTGATACAGACAAGTGAGTTTTCATTCTACTAACTCGATGTCATTCAAGAACATATAATTACTTTCATTTAAACTTTCCTTCGAAGCTTATTGAAAAATCTTCTACGGGCAGAAACGAATACAACCAAATAAGGCCAACTCAAATCGGATCATTCCATCCATACTCGGGTTTTGCGCTTACCAACACATAACGCAGACATTGGCATTAGAATGTAGAACATCATGCTACATATGAATGTCGAAAACGGATGATTCTCATTTGAAGAGATTCGAAGGGTATAAGAATAAAATGGGTGAAATGGGAAAAATATTATTAACATCAAGCCGCAACTATTATTGGAACGTTATTTTTAAAAATCCGTATATTCAATATGAAACCCAAAAAATCTGTAATCTGTATCTGCAGATTCTTTGTCTCAAAAAATCGAAAAAAATCTGTAGAAATACAGATAATTCTGTAGTTATGGTAACCCTGGTCATTGTCTTTTCGTCTTCTCTCCACTCGTCTATATTTATAGAAAGTACTTGTAGCAGCAGAAAATTTCAGACACTCGCGATCACCTTCTCTACCTCGCGCTTCAAGTATAAAATCCCCTTTCCGGCTTCTTATCACACTTTTTATTTTACCGCTCCTCAAACGTACTTCTTGGCGGAAATGTACTAGGGTATAGGGTATTGGTTTGTCCAGTCGGAAATATGATATTGGTTTATCTACTTTTTTTTAATGCTCTATTTAAGCGCACCTGCAGTCTTCCATGTTTCACAAAAAACACTGCGTCCGGAATAAACATGTCCACGCTGCTGTTCACAGTTTTGTGTTTGAGTACAAACATGATTTTTTCGTACCTATGTTAGAAAATGTGACTTGTTTGTATTCGTGGTATGTTTGGACATACGATGTTTAATCCCAATGTTTCACATGATGTTCGAACATGGTGTACAGTTTCTCTTGCATTTTCACCCCAAGCACCGGCAGTGCGTAGAGTAGAAGAAGCGAATCGGACACCACACCACCACCACTCAACGCGTGGTGTGTTGGTATGTTGACATGGAAAAAATGCTTTCCTTTCATGACAATGGGTGCTTCATCAAAAATATTGGGCAAATAAAATAAACCTCTTTTTCTGTTCTGAACAAAATAAACATCGATTGATATGAGAGTTTTTCACATTTGATATCATTATTTAGTGCACGCATCAATTTATATATTGAATTCATGCAACATTCGCTATTAATAGCTATTTGAACAAGTACTAAAATTGAATTATTCAGCAGTGACATGTTAGGTGTGACGCTAACCACTCGACCACGGGAGCAACCATTTTGGCTGGATCTTTGAACACAAATGGCCAATACTGCTTGTTCGCGACGATCGCGACCCGAGCTATAAAACGAGCGGAGAAGAGGAGAAGAAAGGATGATGCAATCGCATGCACACATACCATATGTTGTGCAGTGTAAGTGTAGCTTTTAGTTTTTTCCTTCATTCAGTTTGTGATAACATCGTGAAATTAATGGTGTGTTTTAGCCGCTGAAATTTCTCTGCTGGTTCTGCTGTGTGCCGCTGAAGGCTGCATCTAAAACTAATTTTTGGGTATTTATTTTTTTGGTCAGCATGTGTACGACGTCGCCCGCTATGCAGTCGGCTCCCCAGACTTTAATTGTCAACATGCACGCAAAAAAAAAAAGGAAAGCTTCTTTCTATTCAGAGAATGTTTTCTTTGAACGAAACCAAGGATTATTTAATCAGACTTGCAAAATGTGCATGAACGATCTATAAACTTTTACTCAGTCGCACATACACACACTCTTTACAGATACACGGGCCGAAGGTTGTGCAGTCCACTGATGATTCAACAAGAGCCAAAGGTTGTACCGCTCATGACAACTCTACACGAGCTGATGATTGCGTCGGCTAGTGATCATTCTATCCTGGATTCCTCGAGCCGAAAAAGACGCACCACGCTAGATATGGGGTGCAGACTAGGGGGTCGTTGTTGATTAACGGTCAGCTGCATCCCAATAGGAAGTATCCCATGTCGGGCACACGTACAGAGCACTGAAGACTGCAACATCCCAATTATGAGAATACTTGTAATACTAACCTCGAGCCAACCGTGAGTAATCGGTTACATATTACTAACATAGTTGTAAGCAAACATTGTCAAAATATTGAACTCCCGGCCCCGTTAGGCTGACGCCATTTGAGCCTTAATAAAAATATATATTTTGGTGCATGAACTTATAGCCTCTTAGTTTGTGCAATTTTTGAAATGCGAACTAAATTTCAAGTTCGTTTCTGTGAAAAAGTATTCTACGAAGAAATGTTTTGGGATGAATAATTTCTTTCCGTGTATGCAAAGAAACGAAACGAAAGCAATGAATACTGCGACATCGGGTGTTATGTTTGTACATGATGTTCTTGAATTATAAACATCGTGTTTGTTTTCACATGGATATGTTTGTGCACCATTGTTCGTGTTGGGGATAGACACTCAACACTAGCGAGAATCATATTCGAATTCAAACAAAAACATGGAATTTTCACATCGCGTGGACATGTGTAAGTGTTTTTCGGAAGACTGCGCACCTGTGTCAAAGCAGGTATTCAAATGTTACATGTAGATATAATGACCTTTTTCATGATTTACAATAGTTTTATAGGATAGTTTTACGGATTCACTTGTTTTAAAGGTTTATAAAGTCCTCCTTTTATTGGAGTCAATGTGTCCCTCATTTGAGCTTTGATTAATTGATTTAATTTAATTAATCATTTAACTTTTAATTAATCACCAGATGATTATTTGGTACGTTTTCAGACCTTTCCTGAATTATAACACTTACAAATATTGTAAACATCATGCTTGCACACCATTTGTATCAGATTTATGTACAGTGACTCAAATCCGTAATCGTACCATGCAGATCTCTTTTCCCTTCTTTTGAAAGTCGTAAACAAGCTTTCGGAACATTCTATTTAGATAAAGTTATAGTGTCATATGAGAGTTAAAAGGTTTGCTATCTGTTTTCAGAATAATGGTTTCTATATCTCTGAAAATGGCGAATGTATGTGCTAATGTATGAAAAAACTCATAATCGTACGCTGGTTGAAATCTCTACTCGATTTCGGAGGCGTTGGCCAATTTCCGAATTCCACCATTAGTATGGTATCCCTTGTTTATTGCAACTGTCTTTAGCTGTCTTTGGCCTTATCTACGAGTTTTTTGGTGTATTGGAAAGGACTATTTATCAGTTTTTTCATCAAGTGGTTTTTAAAATCGTTATTTTAAGAAATTTCATGGTTTCTAAATTTCTACACAGATAACTTCCTCTGTTTTTTTACTGGGATTGATGTCGGAAGATTGTGGAGGAATATCAAAAACTTTTGAATAATTGTAATGTAACCATGTGCGAACTTTATATGTCTTGAGCTCTGGTTTGCTCAATTTGGTTTTTATCGATGGTGTAATGGATCAGAATGTTTACTTGACCATCCTGGAGGGGAATATGAAGCAAAGTGTCAACAAAATGTGATGGAATCGAGGATTCAAGTTTTGTCAAGACAATGACCCAGAGCTAAAGACATATAAAGGTCGCACATGGTTACGTTACAATTACTCAAAAGTTATTGATATTCCTCCACAATCTTTCGACATCAATCCCAGTAAAAAAAACTGAGGATGTTACCTGTGCAGGAATTTTAGAAACCATTAAATTTCTTAAAATAACGATTTTAAAAACCACTTAATGGAAAAACGGATAAATATCCCTTTAGAATACACCAAAAAACTCGTAGATAAGGCCAAAGACAGCTGAAGACAGTTGCAATGAACAAGGGATACCATACTAATGATGGAATTCGGAAATTGGCCAACGCCTCCGAAATTGAGTACACCCAAAGTTAATTTTTAGCACATGTTCTGGCATCCCGATTTATTACATTAAATGAGCTGAAAGATAACATAAAATGTTCAGGATAACAGGAGACACATTTAAATGAAAGCATATGAAAGCTTTTCGTATAGTTTGCCAAATACACGGCCCAGACAGAGAAAGATATATTCTCGTTCATGTTCTTCTTTATCGTCTTAGAAAACACCTTCCAACTTCATTTTAGGATGAGGTGTAATATTATCACGCTCCTTTATAATAGCGCTGGCAGCTATATGGATAGCGTGGTCGTGTAAAGTAACTTCGATCCCCATTGACGTCGTATGGACTTTTTTTTTTGCACAATCCCAAATGAAAAGGGAGAAGAAAACAGAAAGAGATGTCTGCTCGCATACATACAAACCATGTTTAAGCTTTTAAAATAGCTCATTATTTGCGCATTTGACTCTCATGCACAGGAAATGGCATCTTTTCTGCCAAAGATGACATGTTTTCTGCCAACGCTAGTTTGGGTGTAGAGATTTCAACCAGCGAACGATTATGAGTTTGAATCAATTTTCATACATTAGCACATACATTCGCCATTTTCAGAGATATAAAAATCATTGTTCTGAAAACAGATAGCAAACCTTTTAACTCTTATATGACACTATAACTTTATCTAAATAGAATGTTCCGAAAGCTTGTTTATGACTTTCAAAAGAAGGGAAAAGAGATCTGCATGGTGGAGTACGAATACGGATTTGAGTCACTGTATCTAAATCATGTAATTACTGCATCTCGATGACCCGATGACGATAACAATTCTGATCATGGTTTGTCTGATGCACTGATGTTGGCTTGTCCACAGGATTACTATGGCGACCGCCTGGCGCGCTGCAATTTGTTTGTTTTGTATTGTTATCCTTCGCGCGAAGCTGAAATAAAGTTTCTCTGTGTTCATCTTTAAAACGCCCAAAAAGGTAATATTCTGAAGAAAGCCTAAATTATGAATGGATCAACATGATATGATGACAGTAAAGTCAAGCAATGAGAAATGCAACATCTACTTAAAAATTCGAATTTAAATTCAATTCGAAAATATGATTATAATTATGTCGGTGATTATAATTGGTCGGTGTAAGTCAGAGTCAGAGGAAAAATTTAAAAAATCGAGTTATTGGTTGCATGGAGTTAAGAATTTTGTAAACTACATATCACATTACAGCAGGAATAACGGCTAAATTATTTTAAATGATCAACGAAAACCCCTTATAACACTAAACTTCAAGTTCCTTTTTCCTCGAAATCATAAAAATGTCACATAGTCCGGTCTGACTGAGCACCAATCAATTTCTCTTTGAAGAAAATCGTTAAAGAAACATTACAATTTAAATAATTTGAACGCCTTATGGTATTACGTACTAGCAAATAGAGACTTGGGGCTTTTCCACAAACCCAAACTCGTCTTGATTACATGTGGTCGGTGTTAAGTCAAACCGGACCATTTAACATTTTTCTGATTTCGAGAAAAACGAACTTGTAGTTCAGTGCTCTGCAATTTTCAAAGCATTTAATTGTTTCGTTCAATATTGTTCTCAGAAATGTTAGATACTCTCTGGAAATACTTTGGCATATGATAATTGTAAAAAAAACATCAGGTACCATGCCTAAAAAGCCAGTTATTTGGCTGCCTATGCGTACATGGTCCACTCTGACTGAATGAAATGAAGCATTTTTTATGATTTGGTTCACTATGACTGAACTATTTCGAAATATTGCTCAATCAATTAACAGTTGTTAGTCAAAGTGTGCCATTCTGTTATGGAAATTAAAGCATTTGGTTGCGTTCAACATAATAGTCTCTGTCCTATATTACAGGCATGAATATGATTGCACGGTTTACATGTTGAAGAATATACCCCCTATTTTCATTCATATTAGGCAGTATTTCTCAATAGAATCGTCAAACTTGAATTCATTGTCATCGCTTGAGTCTGAACCGCACTCTGAAATGGCACATTTTGCGATGATTCACACTGAAGACCAGCATTTTTCACTGATCCGTTTAGTCAGAGTGGACCAAGATTATTTTTTAATATACTCAGAATGTGCACATTTAACACTAACGGGTTCAAGCACATTTCAACAAGGTATCTATTAGGTATCTATTCATTTTGTTGGTTTGAATTCGGTTCTATATCATGTGCAGACAAAGGGGACCATGAATATACAACATGGTCCACTCTGTCTGCACATGATATAGAGCCATTTCGCCATGGTAAATGGTACATGGTCCACTCTGATACTATGAGGGGTTTTCGTTTATCAATCATAACAATTCCGATCAATTATTCCTGCTGTATGCGTGATTTTTGGACACAACAATATTATTTACCCTACTTACTTCAATTTACGACTTGGTTTTCTATTCGATTGCTTTTGTTTTGTCTGTGAAGTGAAAGTGTCGAAAGCTTACTGCTGCTGCAAGCTTTCTCATGCATGCAACAACATTGACTTGAATACAAGTTTCACTTGTGCGCTTTAGCTGTTTTGGTTTTATATTTATAGCATTTTATATTTATATAACCAGAGATGCCAGATTTGAAGACATGTCTTTATTTTGAAGATATTTGACTTACTATGAAGGCATTTGATTTTGTGAAAACATTTTGAAGACATTATGAAAATGTGAAGACGAGTTTTTAAGAGATATTACTTCTTCAAACTTTTCCAAGCAGAAAATCCAAAAACATATAGAATGAATTCAACAACAAAGCGATTTTTACTTCAAATTCTAAAGAACTTCAAGTGGTCTGAGCACATATTGTCTCTAGAAGACATTAGTTGATTTTTGCACGAGAATTCGAATGATTGTGACATAGTGTTTTAATTATTTTTATCTATAGACCCATTCCATGAGGTTATACACCAAAGAATCAAATTTAAAATCAAGTTTTAGGAGAAACCTGAAAACGTTATTTGAATAAGCACTAGTTATATCATATATTCTTTGAAACGAATTTGATTTTTATGCACCAACCGTTGAGAGGGGCGAGTTTATAAAACTACTTAATTAGATTGAAAATATTTTAGGTTTTCAGTATTTCTATGTGCCTTGCGATATCTCTGCACTTGCTTAACCAAACTTCAATTTCTATATACCATTGAATGAATAACCGAATATTTGTTTGAAGAGCAGAGGGTGGACCTAGGTTTCATTTTGTAATTTATGAGAATCAAGCATTCGAGGACAGGTATTTCGAAGCGTTGTCACGTCCCAAAAATAGAGCATTTTTTGGTTTATTAGATAAACTTTTTTTTATTAATCGTTTATTTTTACAGGCTCAGTTACACAGGTTTAAAATGGCCAAACTCTTATCCATAGTTCTATACGGGTCGGACTCGATTATCCGGAAACTCGAATTTTAGACTCGATTAACCGAACTATTTCAGTTTTGGTATTTTTTCGATAATAAATTTTGACTGATTTGTTAATATATTTCATAAATATGATTATTTGAACGAAATTGAACGTAGCTAGGTAGAGCAGAGGGCTGGAATAGGGGTTGTTCCATAAAACTAGTTTCGATTATCCGCAGTAGACTTATATACATTGAAAATTCCAAATTTTAATGAATACATTGATTCAATATTCAAAGATACCTAATATGATAATTTAATGAAACATGGATGTAGCTCGGACGAGCAGGGTATGTTTAGTATATTTAAATCCGCTTACCCACAGTGTATCATATATAATATGATCATTCGAATAATAATGAATGTAGTAAGGAAAAGAAAAAGTTGTGGTAGGAGTAGACTGACTAAATAGTTAAGGAATAAAAACGGGCACAAAAAAATTATATTTATTATTTAATATTTAAAATTATATTTATTATTAATATTTTTTTGATGAATTTTATATAGTTAATTAAACCGAGAATATATCCAATCATCATACAATCTTAGATGTTTCCGCTTAGCTCCCTATAAGGAAGTAATATTTAGGTGCTTAAGAGACTTTGCGGAGAAGATTATGATTGTTGCAAATTGTATCATAAAATTAATCGATTTCAAATCAAAATTCTGTTTCACAATTATCATAGCATTTATATCACGTCTTTTCTGTTGTCCAAATGCTCAAGTAAGCTAATCAGTAAGCTTCACGAGTTTCTTACTGTCTAGAAATTTGTTTTCTTTTTCTGAAACTTTAGTTCCCCACAACGATTTGCAACTGGTATGAATTATTTGTTCCACCTCTTTATCTTACTAATTATAATTCCTGTAATCTACACTCGACAAAAAAAATTTGAGGAACAGAATGCGAAGTCACAAATTTTAAGTGGTTTTTGGCATGCTGTAACATCGTGAAAAATTAACGCATATCGATGGGATGCACATCATTTTGAAGCTACAACTTTCAGGTATTAGAATATTTTTCGTACATATTTACATACATATATCTTGGTGTGTGTAGGTGTAGTGGGCAACAATATCGGAAAGAAATGAAAAATCAATTTTCCTTAGTTTTTTCAAGAATATTCTATTATTTCTATGGAATAATATAACTATGTTTGCTGCTAACGGATGTTGACGAATGAACGATTTGCTCACCAATCGTGTTGTAAATTGTATGAGATTTCATAAATAGTTTGAATTAAAAAAAAAGGAAGCATACCTTTTTTTCACAAATTTGTTCTGTGATGTTATGTGCATACCTGCGTGTGCTTTGTATACCGAGGAACAAGTGGAGTCGTGTTTTTTATGCGAATAAAGCGGGCACTGTAAAGAGAGGAGATAGTGCAGATTAACCCAGTCGGTTTATAACTAATTGAGTATAAATTGAGCCATTCGAGATTTTCAATACTCGTTTAGAGGCGATTGAACTGACACGTTTAAAACCTCTATCATTCACCACGTTTGTTCGCTCCAACTAGCAAGCAGTCGGCAGTTTTCACTGATGTCATACACATCGTTAGCAGTGCTTGGATATTGAATGAACTGAATATGAACCAATGCCATTCATTAGTTTATTCATTCATGAACAATACTCTCTTTGAACCATCCAACACTGTGATGCCGGGCGAACTGCCTTGATTCACTACCACCAACGTCGGTGAACCAGCAACATTCGAAGCTCGAATGCTAAACGTGGAGGGGGAACATTCAATGCTCATTCTCTCTTCTCTTCGTGTAATACCTTCTAGTGGACGTCATCCACTCTCAGCTGTAAACAGAATGTAGTCGCATGTGCTCTTTTAGCGGGCATCGGGTGAGCTGTGGTGCATGAAAGCATGATGTGTGGTGCACGGATAGATAATTGAACGGAAGCATTTTTCTCTTATCGCGGAAAGCAAGTTTACTTGTGCTCTGTCAGCAGATTACATTGCTTGTGTTACTTTCTTATTCTTCTATATTAAAATTCAACGTTGGACACGTGTTTGGGTTATGCGTTTAGTGGGATTTGATAAAAATGGCAACTAAAAGAAAAATTCAATACTCAGAGGAACCAACCCGTGGTCGAGTGGTTAGCGTCACACCTAACAAGCCGGGGGTTCGGGCTGATTTCCCGTTCTGGTCGGAGAAATTTTTCGTCAAAGAAATTTCGTTCGATTTGCACTGTGGTCATGCGTATTCTAGAGCTTTTACCACTCAGAATGCTTTCAAGGCGTGTTATTTGGCATAGAAATTTCAAGTATTGATAAAAAAATGCGATGCGATGCGATGAGTTAGCACCAAACCACCAGCCATCGTCATTCTGTTTTAATGATCATCTTATTCAGCCGCATCAGAACAGAGTACCGTTCTGAATCATATTTCGGACACTTAAGGCATATGATGCAGAAAACAGGTCTCAACTTTATGCACAGGTATTATTTGGTTGATATTTTTAATAAATTCGTTCAATATGCTTTTAAGCTTTCTACTTTGGTACCTATTTGATTGAAAACAATAAACAATCATCGAATAAAATGCTTTTCAAATCAATCGAATAAAAATCAAACTTCGGACACCATTTATAAAAAAATCAAATTTCGGACAGATTGAACTCAAATTTCGGACACTTTATTTTGTAATTTTTTGAACGAAAATTACATTACACTTGATTATATTTTATAGTCAACTGCGAAACACTTACCAAGCAATCACAGTAACCTGATAACGATGATGAGAACTGATGAAACACGAGAGAAATTTAAATATTGATGAAGGGGTAAATTCTACGTGCTCACGCTAAGCAAATATCAAACATAAACGATAATGAGTGGATTTTGGATTTTGAATGGTTTTTTTCTATCATGAAATAATACACATTTCAGCAATCGGTACTGTCCCATTCCACCAACTACGAACACCAACACTCATCCCGAAAAGACTAATCTTCATAAAAGCCGGACCCTAGAATTTCCCTGCCATAAAACCCACATGCAGAATTTCCCCGCCATAAAATCATAAACAGGTATATACATCATGAACGGATAAGAATAATACAGAATAAGATAATGCTGGAGCCAGGTAAACTTTGTATGATTCTAGCATGAACTTTATGTAGCGCAGTAAGCTAAAATATACAATCAGTCCCTTTTTAACGGGTGTTAAATAAAAAATGAGAATTTTTTCAATCACATTTTTTTTTCATCGATTTCAGTATTTTTTATTAATAACATAATGTATTTTCTTCAAAAAAATGTCAGTGAATGTTTGAGTAAGGGCCGTGATCTGCTGTTCGACGCAACTTTGTCGCGATGCTCTCACAAGAACGTTGTACGGCACTTACGTCCATTTTCCGGATACAATTCCGGATTCTTGAAGTCGTTAGTTGCTTCGTGTCCTTGGCCCTCCAATTGTTTTTATACACTAAAGCACTGAGTGAGCCAAAGAAATCCTCTGTTGGGCGGCACTGGGGCAAGTTTGTTGGGTTACGATCTATCGGCACGAACGGTATCTTTTTCTCCTCAAGATACGCCAGCTTCTTCTTGGCGTAATGGGAAGACGCCTTGTCCGGCCAGAAGACGTACTTCCCATCCGCGTGATGCTGGTGGAACGGCAGCAGGATTTTATCGAGGCACTCTTCTCGATAGAATTGGTTGATTGCCAGACCGCTCGGCTTAAACCAAGGCGATGAAAGGCCCCGGTCGGAAATAGCGATGTACAAAATAACCTTTTTTTCAAACTTGTGCTTGAACTTGTATTTCACTTCAGGCGGTGTGGATGACTTGTCGCTGTCGCTCAAGGAAATTCAGATCAATTACATGTATGGATTAGGGATGTAGATGCTTTAGTCCAAGCATACCAACCAAATTTAACAAGTACGGTTATGGTGAGAAAAGGGATCTTACGACCCTTGACTACCAGTTGATGAACTGTCAGCAAAAAGGTAGGGATTTAGAGACATTTTATGATGAGATTAACAGGTTGTTATCTCTAATTGCAAATCAGATTAATTTATTTATTTGCAACGTCTCGAATGTTATAAAAACGATTCCACAGACTGATCTTAACCTAATAGCCCTTAATCCTATTTTTAAATACATTTTTAGACATGTCAAATTCAAATACATCACAAACACTGTTGAACAAACGAAAACAAACATCCAACGGATTATTGAGACCATAAGAGGTTCTATGTCGTCTAATGAACAGTAAGTCACGCTCACGAAGTTGACGGGAAGGTGCATAAAACGAAACACTGGACAACAAAGATGGACAGTCGATGTTTCCCGAAATCAAATCAAAGACAAAAACCCGTTGTAGATTGGATCGTCTGGAGGCAAGCGTTTCGAGAGCGATAAGTCTACAACGGCTTTCATAATCGGGCATGTTCGTTGGGTCAGACCACGGTAATGAGCGAAGGGCGTAACGAATGAAGCTGCGTTGCACTCTCTCCATTCGGATTGTTTGGGTTGTGTGAAATGGAGCCCACACACATACCGCATACTCCAAGATACTACGAACTAATGAGCAGTATAGTGTCTTCATGGCGTAGATATCCTGGAAGTTGCTGGTACTACGTCGAACAAATCCTAGGACTGAGAACGCTTTGGTAGTTGTTAGGTTGATGTGTTCGTTGAATCGAAGCTTGTTGTCGATGGTCACACCGAGATCGCGGATGGAAAGAACACACTCCAGGGGTACGGACCCGATTGAGTACATGAATTCGATTCGTGATTGTCGGCGAGAAAATGCGATAGACTTACACTTTTTCACGTTTAGCTCCATACCGTTCTCAACGCACCATTTTTGCAATTCATCAATATCGGCCTGAAGTGCACAGCAATCGAGGTGAGATGCGACGGATCTGTAAATCTTCAGGTCGTCGGCGTAAAGCAGCTTTCGTGATTTCAATCGGAAGCACAGATCGTTCACGAACAGCACGAAAATTAGTGGCCCCAGCACACTGCCCTGTGGCACACCGGATGTAATTTGGAACACACGAGAATGCGAACCGTTGATATTGACGAACGCCTTACGTTCAGTCAGATAGGAACGCAACCACTCTGTGATCCAGTGAGGGAAACCCAGGTGACGAAGTTTCGTAATGGCGAGGTCGTGAGGTACTTTGTCGAACGCTTTCGAGAAATCGAAATAAATGGCGTCTACTTGTTGCTTTTTCTCAATTTCAGACGATATAAAGCTGGTGAACGCCATGAGGTTTGTTGTGGTTGACCGCTTCTTTACGAATCCATGTTGAAATTCGGAGATAGTTGTTCGGGATGCTGAATAGAGAACGTTATGCACTAATTCCTCTAACACTTTCGCCAGGCAACACAAAATGGAGATACCACGGTAATTTTCCACGAGGTGATTCGAATCTGTTTTAAATATCGGGCAGATAGAAGCTGTCTTCCATAGCTTCGGGAAAACACTGTGACGAAGCGACTTATTGAAAATCGTTGACAGTGGCTTTTTCAGAGACTCCGCACATTCCTTCAGGAACAACGGTGGAAGATTGTCGCTCCCGGGTCCCTTGGAAGCGTCGAGTTTATTCAAAATAGTCCAAATTTCGAATTGCGTTATGTTGAAAAGTGGTAGATTCACATTCAACGTAGGGCAGTCTCTGATGCTGACAGGTGAAAAAGCTGGTGAGTTAGTGCTATACACACTTTCGAAAAAATCAGCGAACAAATTAGCTACACCGTTCGGAGAATCAGCAGTCTTGTCCCTTAACGTCATCTCAGCGGGGAATTGCTTACACCGTTTACGATTGCGAACGTGCATCCAAAAAGCAGAGGGATTTTGCTTCGCGGTCATCTCCAAGTGAGCAATGTAATCACGAAACGATGCAATCTGGCATTCGTTGTACAAGGTTTCAATTGAACGAAGATGATTGCGATTATCATCTGTCCTTACTCGGAAAAAGCGTTTCCGAGATTTTCGAACAACGTTGCGAAGTTGTTGCAGCTCGGATGTCCACCAAGGATGCTTGTGAGAATGCTGTCTGCACCGTCTACGCGGAACTAACTGATCCAAAATTTTATACACTTTGTCATAAAATGAACATACCATTTCGTCTGTGTCAAGGCCGTTGAAAATCATGTCCCAGTTAACAGCGGAAATTGCAGTGTTCAGCTCCGCATAGTCGCATCGTCGAAAATCGTATTTGTCAGTGTCGTTCAGGCTTCCAGGAAACTGCATAAGAAAGTCGTCAACATCAATACGAAGAACGAACGGCATGTGGTGGTTGTCGAGTTTGAGGAGAGCTGAAGGCGGTTCAATCAATTCAACGTCACTTGGCTCGTCCACGAATGCTAGATCAAGTATCCGACCATTTGAATTCAACAGGCTATTGATTTGGTGTAAACCCGAAGCAACCAAGGTTTCGATTAGCACGATCTCTTGTTCAGAGGATGCGTTTGATGGCAGCAAACCCTTGACATCGTCGTCTTTCTCCCATATTAGACGAGGTAGATTGTAATCGCCGACTACGACAATCTTGTCAGAATCCGAGATACGTTCGCGAAGCTGTTGAATTGCCTCGGAATGTGCAGAATACAACGACGGTTGCGAGTTGGGTCGGAGGTAAATTCCGCATACGTAGATCGTTGAGTTCAAGAGCTTTATGCGAACGACGGCTTGTTCGAGATTACTGCAGTCTTCCAGAGTAACCGAACTACAATTCATAGAGACTTTAACTGCAATCAAAACTCCCCCGCCGCGTTGAAGGCCGCTGGTGGCAGTACTCCGATCGCATCGAAAAATGCTGTATGTTGAAGCTAGCTCAGCGTTATTGATGTCCGGGCGTAACCATGTTTCTGTGAGTACAACAACATCATAGTCGCAGGACGATAGCTTGAGAAATAGTTCCCGCGTTTTAGTACGGATGCCTCTAACATTTTGGTAGTATATCGTCAAGTATTTAGAGCAAACGTCAGAAGAGCCTGAAGGGGGATTGCGGGTATCGGATGGATTTATATCTATAATGGAACTTGTTGATTGGGCTGGTGTTGCAGCAGATTCGGGGAGGTTGCTCCTGGATCGAGACGCTGCGTAGGTTTCCAAAAATGCCGAACATTACAATCATTGCTGATAAACTCTCGAAATTCTATTCCTTGTGGCCATGTGGCAGGATCCATTGCTTTGGATTTGAGATTCTTAGGAATACTCACTTTGAAAGACACGAATGATAGTGATGATGGCAGTTTTCCTTTTGGAATCAATGATTTCGCAACGATATCCTCTGTTTGCAAGCATTCCTTAGCGAGATTTTGAATGTCGGACTCGGACACTTCAGGTGATATTCTAGTTAAGTACACCTCGAACTTGTCATTGGACCTTGCTGTTGATCCATTGAAGGTGCTGCCTGCGAATTGTCCAGTTCCACGAAAAATCTTTGCTGGCTGATCATTTGGCTCCGAGGCGTCCTCGTCGCGTATGCGCTTAGGGGTGGTGGTGTGGGCCCTAAATTGTAGATAACGTGGAACTGGTGAGAGCGCAGCTGGAGATAATTTGTTGAAGCCCCCTTGAATTTCTTGCTTCAACTCAGCGATTAGACTGGTTTTTATCTCTACCTTCAGCTCGTCAACCACCTTTAGATATGTTTCTCTCAGTTCCAGGTTGGCTGCATTTGTCGACGACATAGCATTTTTAAAGCGAGCGTTCTTCATCAAATCGGTACATCCTTTGCAGAGCCAGAAAACAGCTGAGTTTCCACAAATGTCTTTATAAAACGTTTCAGATAAATGAGCACACTTATAGTGGAAAGCTGCTTTGCAAAAACCGCCGCAAACAACTTCATTCGTGGTCATAGACTTCGCACAGCTATTGCAAATTTCCATCGTAAATTCGAAGCGTCACCCAAGCGTTACAGTGTAACAACGTATTTTTATAGTGGATAAACTGGCAACACTGGTCTTGACAGATATGAAAGTGGCTGTTTCGTGGTGGTTAATACTCACACAGGCTCGCGCGAGAGGTAATGATGCTCGGAATGTTTACCTTCTTGTTTTTCGATGGCGAAAACGATGGCAATGAATCGAAGCGGAATGAGAAAAGAATGATCTGGTTGGGACTCTGGCAGGATGTTTCGGGTAACGAAATGAGAACAAGAGCAGCAGCAGGTGGCGTGTATTGTCTCGGTCGGTACAGGTGTACGGGTTTACAGTACAATAATCAGCGGAGCTGTTTTGTTTGTTGTTCGGCGGAGCTGTTTTGTTTGTTGTTCGGCTGAGGTGTTGTTTATATTTCGGCTGAGGTGTTGTTTATATTTCGGCAAAGATGTTGTTTTGATTTCGGCGGTCGAACACACACCACAGAGTTGCAATAACAGTGCAGAAGGAGAGCGGCGAGGTGGGAGGTATTCGGTACGGGCAATGGCGACGGGCTTTTCTCTCAGACCAACACTCTAGCCAGCTCGGAATATGATTGATTCGCTAATCCTACCTGACTGCGGGGTGCAACTAACTATGGTGGCGGAAGATTCAAGCGGTTGTGGATGATATGACGTGGCGCAGAGCAAGTACGGGATGAGAATTTCGATGAAAATGATGATTGTTTGAAGACAACAGAGAAACACAACTACAACACACAACAGAGTTGCCAATCTCGATGAATTCAGAATACAAACATCCCGAGGCATCAAAGGCGATGATCGGTATGTATAATGCTAAAGCAATTGATGCATTTATACGTGGTCTCGATGGTGACATCGGAAAATTCTTGAAAAACCATGAGCCTAAGATATTAGCAAATGCCTATGCTTACTGTATAACATATCAGAATATAGAATATAGAAAACATCTATTTAAACCAAAATTAGAAATTCCAGGAAATAATAATAGAAATCAATTACCGAACCCAAAAATTCAACCAAGAAAACAATTTTATCCAAACTTTGGTTCACAACATTTGCAATATTATTCCCCACCCCTTCCACCACGAAATCAGTCATTTTTACAAAATTCACCTCAACGATTTCAGCAGCCTCCACCTCAAAGGCAATTACCGTATTCTCCACAACAACAACCTTTTGTACACCAATCTTTACCTCCGAAACCTCATCAGTTACCACAACAAGTTTCAACTCAACGGCATCATCAACCAATTTTCCAAAAACCACATTCGTCACAACAAATGAGGCAACCTTTTCCAAAACCTGTACTAATGGATATAGATCACTCAATACGATCTAAACAAATCAATTATGCTAATAGACCCAAAAATTTCCATATTTCAAATGACGACCCTGATATTGAACAATATACAGAACTATTAGAATAATTAACAGAAGAAAGCTGTCCAGAAGAACAAAACTTCAACAGATATATGCATACTATAAATTGCCAGAATGAATATGAAGAAAATGAAGAAGAAGCTGAATTGAATTTTTTAGGTTAAAATCATCACTTCCGTATTTTTTACATTTTGGTAATGGAAAATTAATTAAACCTTTAAAAATTTTAGTTGATACAGGTTCAAGTAAAAATTTTATTCATCCCAAATTTTCAAAAATTTCTCATCTTGTTGAAAAACCTTTTTTTGTTTCATCCGTTGGAGGAGACATAAAAATTGAAAAATATTCTAGAGGCAAAATTTTCTCTCCTTATTCTGATGTGAATGTGAAATGTTTCCATATGGAAGCTTTGAAAACATTTGATGCAATAATTGGCCACGATACTCTCAAAGAAGTTCAAGCTGTTATTGACACACCCAACGAACAATTAATTATCAATTCAAAATATGTTATTCCACTTTTGCAACACAAAATGCAAGCAATAATTAATGGAAGGATCATACCATACCTAATCAACAAATTAATAATTTTTTGAGAATGCCGACTGCGGATCGACCTATTTGACTTTGAGGGCAAAGTCATTTAAACGGGGGAGAGTTAGCACCAAACCACCAGCCACAACATCCAATTCTGGATAAATTCATCAACGCACCCAGTACCAACGAATCAATGCCAGTCAAAACATTTGCCATCAGTTCCAGAGATACCTGCCGGTACCGAGGAAGACAAAAACAAAACATCACCAGCGAGCGACAACACGCGCCACCTGCGTTTCTTCGAAACCATCTGGCGCATTCCAATTCACCATATAAAAGGGGAGCAGCAGCAGTCCATAGAGTTAGTTACAATTAAGAACTTGTGTAGTAGCAATTAGAACTTGTGTAGGATTAGTGAAGTGTAGAAAGTATTAATAAATATTTTTTTAATGTTTATATAGTAATAAAATCGTAATTGATGCGATGCGATGCGATGCGCGATGCGATGCGATGCGATGCGATGCGATGCGCTGCGATGCGATGCGATGCGATGCGATGTTAGCGGGAATCAATATTTTGCAGGAAGTCCGTTTCGAAAATTCGAAGGTCTCTTTTTTCACATACATTGGCACTCTAATGTGCAAAATATGCAACCAAGCAAACATCAAAAAATAACAGTTTTCTCTAAAATATGTTCACGTTATTCTCGCAGTAGGAATTGTCTTTCAAGTGACAATCCGTTATCCTTAGCTCAAGTAATAACTTTTTCGATTCCAAATAAGGCATCCCTTTTGTTCCCCCGGTAGTAGGCATTGCGAGCCATTGATGGCAAGCGCCTGAGTGAGTCATTAATGGCAAGCGCCAGAGTAAACGTGTTAAAAAAATTCGAAGTCAAAACTGGAGGTCGGTTTAGGAC
Organism: Toxorhynchites rutilus septentrionalis; assembly: GCF_029784135.1. Classification (NCBI taxonomy): domain Eukaryota; kingdom Metazoa; phylum Arthropoda; class Insecta; order Diptera; family Culicidae; genus Toxorhynchites; species Toxorhynchites rutilus. The sequence continues at coordinate 49,447,849 of NC_073745.1, forward strand.
TACCTTGAATGTCGGTTCAACACCACCCCGACTTTTGACGTGGGACTACGTCTAACCGTCTAACCGTATACGGGGGTGAAATGGAAACCTAAACACAGAACATGCAGGAAAAGATGAAAGATTTCGAATGCTTATAACTCGAACATTTCTTAATAGATCGTGAAGATGTTTGTATCAATTGATAGGAAATATTTTTACGCGTCTATCACAATTAATAAAATGTTATTTTCCATGAGATAAACCATTGAATAACTGTAAAATGTCAAGCGTTATCTAAACGCCCTATCTGCCTCGTTTTGATTGGCCCGAATTACGGTTTCCCCAACACAGATTTCAAAATCGATGTACCTGTGTGAATCCGCTTTGCAAATATACATACAAGTAGGGGGTATTTTTGTCCCCGCCGAGCTGCGTTTCCGGGACTTCAAAATCAATGTGCAAGGGAATTCACTATGCAAATACATGCAAGTCGGGGGTTTCAAATACAAATGAATGAACTTCCGCGGTTCGAGAACTACGTAAATATGAGAGATGCAATAATTTATTACAATGCATAAATTGATCTTACAGGGCGACCGTTCAAACTTTTCGCTTACAAAGCAAATATTTTGAATTTAATTGAATTCGAAAATTGTTGTTGTCGATAATTTAATCAATGCAATACAAATGCTTACTAAGACAACGGTAGTCCCACGTCAACCTTGCGGTTATGTCATAGATATAACCCACCCCTTTTTTCCTCTTAACATTCATTTGATGGACTTCGTTCCTGTTATCTACGTTTATTATTATTTATTTAAATATACTCAAAGCATGTTTGGCATATGCTCATTGAGTTTGCTCCGCACTCGAACGGTTAAGTATATAATTTTACATTGTTTATAAATATGCACTTAAATTACACTCTATCAAATAATAACAAAAACTTTGTACAATGGGTGAAAAGTTTTAAATCCCCCACTTAGTAATTCCTTCCGTTACGTAACAATCACAAGTTCTGACCCCGTCTTCCTAGTGATGAAAGCTGAAGCAAAGATGAGATGCATGCAGTAATGGACTCATTATTCAAACGTACGAAATAAGCGAACCATCAGTTCATTCGCCGAGGGGGTTAGTGAGTGGAGAGGACAATTGAAATTCACGCAATTCTTCAAACTCGGTGCGAATAACAGATGTGCTTGTTTCGAAAAGCGTTGAATCGAACGATAATAATGCGTTTGACCTCTGACTCGAGCCCTCTGGGTCTGAGGATTTACCAGACTAATGCCGCTGATGATGGCACTGAAAATAATCTCTCTTTCATGGTAAATCATTCGGAAAATGTTTCATTTACATTTCATAGTGAAAATTTATTTCAAAATGCTATAATGGTTTCATGCGCACACACCTGGTATATAACGAGAAAAAATAATTGTTTTAGATTGTAATTTAAAAAATCCTGCACAATTGTCTATAGCGAAAAAATCAGAGAAAAAAAATCTAAGAACACATTCGAGCAATGAGTATCATCTTGCAAGTATATCAAGCTAATAATTGATCGATACGATGAGAAATCTTCGATGTACAAATCAGTAAAGGAATGAATAGACTTTAGGGCAGTGCAACAATGACTTGCGCAGTATGTACAAATTATGCAAAACAAGCCAACTTGAAGCGAAATGATTAACATTTTCAATGTGTTGCAACTAGATATGGATATGTTTCGTTGTTTCTATCTCCAACTCCCTGAGATTTGAACTCTGTGGCTCCTCAGCGCACGAGCAGCAAATAATAAATCTACAAGTTGTTGGGGAGATCCACTCTCGGTCCATGTTTCACAGTAAATTCTTCTCATGAGGCGCGCAAATGTCATCATGTCGTCTTCATGATAGTCCCTTACCTCCCCGGATTGCCGTACCCAACCCAGTACAAACAAAGATTAGCTTTTAGCGAAGCTTTGATTTAAATTTCGTATTTAATACAATTTACCCATGCTTGACACGATTCTCCGGCGTCTCACGTCTAAAGTGCACTCTATGCCGCAGGGGACGAGAAAGAAGAACCGAGAACTGGTGAGATGGGGATGCTTGGTGCGAGGGGGAGTTGTTGATAGTACAAGTGATGCATTTTACGGTATTGTACACTTCACTTTTATCCATTGTCTTACATTCGCTGGGTGTGAGTTTCGTTTTCTTATTCTCGCTCTGGAGTTTCGAGAGTGCTGCTGCTGCTACACAACGACAGCGCGCGGCAGGTTTTGATTCGAGATGTGTAAGGTGCCGCTTGCCACTAACTTACTAGCGAACCCAGCCGGTCTTTGGCACACCGATTTGAGCAGCTGAAAGTTGCCTCACCGACAGTTAAACATCATCATGGCGATGAACAATCGACATCATCGCCGCCATCCACATCTGCCGACAACGACGTGTGAGGGAAGGCCTTGTTCTCTGGGTACCCCAATAGGTTCTACGGCGAGGTTAATAATAAATGTTGGATTTCAGCACGTGTTATATCGGTTTGTGCAATGTTAAACCTACAATTCTCCAGATCGTTTTTTTTTTTTTAATTCGTTTATTTTTACAGGCTCAGTTACTTAAGTTTAAAGGAGCCGAATTCTTAAATATATTTTTAAAACTATATATATAGAAACAATTTTCTTACATCTATGGTTAGTAAGGTGGAAAACCGATTACTCGCAGTGTACTCGAGTTTAGAAGGGTGACATATTTTTAGGAGAAGGATGGGATATAAGGAAATTGTAACAATGTTGATGAGCACTCAATTCTTAAATCGATTCGTATATCTATAGTTTATTTACATTTCAACTTATTCTACTATTTATAGCAAGGGGACGAATTACCCGCAAAGGAAGGAAAGGAGGGTATTAGGATGTAGGGACAATCACATACGAAGATCTATAGTTTTAAGGAAAACATATATATGGGACATGTAATCAAGGGCTAACCGAGCCAACACATCTCTCACCGGCACATTGGGCTGTCTTCCTCGGGCCCGAAGGGAGTTTTCTAAATTCGATCTGGCGACCAGATACACCTCGCACGACCAAACAATGTGCTCGATGTCGTGATAACCTTGGCCACAAACGCAGAGATTGCTGCTGGCAAGATTGAAACGAAAGAGTAGTGCATCTAACTTTCTCCAGATCGTTATTTGAAAATCAAATTTAGAAAACTCCCTTTGGGTCCGAGGAAAACAGCCCAATGTGCCAGTGAGAGATGAGTTGGCTCGGTAAGACCTTGATCACATGTCCCAAATATATGTGTTCCTTAACTCTCGTGCAAAATCATAACTCGTATACTCGCGCACGGTGTCACAGACCGAAAGTTGAACTTCTATGTAGTATTGCTATTGTGTTCTTTTTGGGTGTTATTGGTATTTATTTGAAGAAGCGGATATGATTGAATGAACAAACTCCAGAAAATGTGTTTTCTTCATCGTCATTCTGTTTTAATGATCATCTTATTCAGCCGTATCAGAACAGAGTACCGTTCTGAATCATATTTCGGACACTTAAGGCATATGATGCAGAAAACAGGTCTCAACTTTATGCACAGGTATTATTTGGCTGATATTTTTAATAAATTCGTTCAATATGCTTTAAAGCTTTCTACTTTGGTACCTATTTCATTGAAAACAATAAACAATCATCGAATAAAATGCTTTTCAAATCAATCGAATAAAAATCAAACTTCGGACACCATTTATAAAAAAATCAAATTTCGGACAGATTGAACTCAAATTTCGGACACTTTATTTTGTAATTTTTTGAACGAAAATTACATTACACTTGATTATATTCTATAGTCAACTGCGAAACACTTACCAAGCAATCACAGTAACCTGATAACGATGATGAGAACTGATGAAACACGAGAGAAATTTAAATATTGATGAAGGGGTAAATTCTACGTGCTCACGCTAAGCAAATATCAAACATAAACGATAATGAGTGGATTTTGGATTTTGAATGGTTTTTTTCTATCATGAAATAATACACATTTCAGCAATCGGTACTGTCCCATTCCACCAACTACGAACACCAACACTCATCCCGAAAAGACTAATCTTCATAAAAGCCGGACCCTAGAATTTCCCTGCCATAAAACCCACATGCAGAATTTCCCCGCCATAAAATCATAAACAGGTATATACATCATGAACGGATAAGAATAATACAGAATAAGATAATGCTGGAGCCAGGTAAACTTTGTATGATTCTAGCATGAACTTTATGTAGCGCAGTAAGCTAAAATATACAATCAGTCCCTTTTTAACGGGTGTTAAATAAAAAATGAGAATTTTTTCAATCACATTTTTTTTTCATCGATTTCAGTATTTTTATTAATAACATAATGTATTTTCTTCAAAAAAAATGTCAGTGAATGTTTGAGTAAGGGCCGTGATCTGCTGTTCGACGCAACTTTGTCGCGATGCTCTCACAAGAACGTTGTACGGCACTTACGTCCATTTTCCGGATACCATTCCGGATTCTTGAAGTCGTTAGTTGCTTCGTGTCCTTGGCCCTCCAATTGTTTTTATACACTAAAGCACTGAGTGAGCCAAAGAAATCCTCTGTTGGGCGGCACTGGGGCAAGTTTGTTGGGTTACGATCTTTCGGCACGAACGGTATCTTTTTCTCCTCAAGATACGCCAGCTTCTTCTTGGCGTAATGGGAAGACGCCTTGTCCGGCCAGAAGACGTACTTCCCATCCGCGTGATGCTGGTGGAACGGCAGCAGGATTTTATCGAGGCACTCTTCTCGATAGATTTGTTGGTTGATTGCCAGACCGCTCGGCTTAAACCAAGGCGATGAAAGGCTCCGGTCGGAAATAGCGATGTACAAAATAACCTTTTTTTCAAACTTGTGCTTGAACTTGTATTTCACTTCAGGCGGTGTGGATGACTTGTCGCTGGAATAGTAATTATCATTTCCTGGAATATGCGTTTTGGACAGCGGAAAATAGCTTTCGTCGTCCAGAACGAAAGACGTCCCGCGGTATTTTTTGGTCATCCACCGCCACTGTGATTTAACCGTCTCAATCTGCTCCTCCGTGTACTCCGGCGACCTCGTCTTCTTCCTGCAGACGATTCCTTCCATCTTGAGGGTCCGATGGATCAATACGTGGGAGCAGCCATATTTCCGACCGGCGTCATGCAGGCTGGTTGCGTCCTTGTTGTCAAACAGCTTCTTTAACGATGTCTTCCTCTGCTTCGTCATTATCATCACCGGACGACCACATCTGACCTTCCGCTCTACGTTCAGAGAACCCAGGATACGATATACCGTACTGATAGGTACATTTTCTTCCTTAAAATGTGCCACCGTGAACTTTTTTCCTTGCTGGAAATGCGTTTCGTTGAACCGTACAGTGCGTTCGCGGAGCACGTGCTGTTTCGACGCCATCTTTACTTTGACTAAATTCAAACTAGCAAAACCAAACACGCCTACTGTTTCTAGGGAGCCCAAAGAGCAATTTTCTTGAAGAAAGAAAATTTTACGCTCTTTATTTTAGTTACTGAAAGGTATTAAAAAAATTCTCATTTTTTATTTAACACCCGCTAGTCCTCAATAAACAAGGAGCATCGCTCCTAACGCAATAAAACTTGGTTTTATTTTTTAACTCATGTAATAATTCAAAAGCAATTCTCAAATGATAGTGAATAGTGATAGTGAAACCAAGGGATTACGCTAAAGAAGCAATTGTGATATTAATTTTATAGTTATATCATCAGTGCTTTAAGTATTACAAGATATTAGAACAAAGTGTCCGAAATATGATTCAGAACGATAATTTTTGATACTCCAACACAAATAACGAAATTCGACGTTTTTCGTGTTATTAACTAGAAATAAGTAACTGAATGTAAATCATGAAAGTAACATGAAAGAACTATGAAATAACCTTAAAACGTATTAATCGATTGTGGTTTCGTTGGTGTATATCAATCAGAATATGCATACTCGAAACAAACATATTTTATGAATGTTTAATGGCTTTCTAGATAGTTACCAGATGATAAATATCAAGATAATATGGAATATCAAGTTTGCATATTTCTAAAACACTTTGACTATGTGTAGCAATTCCAGAAACTTCGTGCGACTTGTTTTTTTGTCGATATAGTTCAGCACATGATATCGACGTTTGAAAAAAAAAATTGTTGTCAAAGGTCTTCAAATTCATGTAAACGTCGAGATCTGCCGTAATCTCGCAAGTATTTTAATCAAAAACAGTCCATCCCCATGTAATGTTACTTTTATAATAGCAATTTTGTTTCAGAATTAGAAATCTTGTACTAAGAAGCTCATAAAACCATGTACTTTATATTCATAAAATCAAACTCATCTTAAAGTACAGTTATCCTAGATTGAAGTGTATTGCTGTTCTCACATATAACTCATAAAGATTAGAACTAAATAGTTCAAACTCATCAATTTAATTGTTGATTACAAGGATTCCCTAATATGTAGTGACTTTTTTCTTCAGGCATCAAGGGACAAAGCTTCTTGACGATGTTTACTTTCCTCGCCTGTTCAATTTCTCTTTCGGATAAATTGAAGCTGAGTGTTGATTGAAGGATAAATGTCGGATTTGGTGAACAGCTGCACTCTTCTAAATGCTCCAAACGAAACGAAACACATCTTGTAACAAAACTCAAAACATCCTCGCGTAAACTGAATCTGTTTTACTTCGGATAATTTCGGACGGCATTATGTTATTTAACACGGATGGTTTCAATTGCATTTTGAATTCGAAAAAATCGGTGCTGTCCATAATTATTACAATCGGGTTCTCAACTAAGTTAACCTGCTCGACTCATGCTACAAAGTTGGGTAAGTATGTGAATTCTTCTCCCTGATGCTTCGCTCAACGGCAGCATGTTGGAGAAAACAATTGGAAACAGATTCTCACATACTTTGATGGATGAACGCCAATCGGTTGTGGAAACAGCGATTTAAATTTGCTGTTTCCAAAACAAATTGGCGTTGGTGGCATAGCTTAAATAAAACTGCATTTTTTCAAAAATCAAGCCGATGGCAATGTTTTACCATCAACAATACACATTTTGTACAGATCAGATTTTCGTAATGTACGCGTATGCTGATTATACATGCAATTTTACAAAAAGTCTCGTACTGAAAATTCTTACCTCCGGCGCTTGCGTCACTTTGCGAGATTACGGCAGTCTGGGACTTAGTCTTTTTGTCGGAATACGAAGCAAAACGTGAGGTTAAGGGTGTCAATGAAAATAGTCATCTCGATTTTTCATGCGGAACTTCCTCCGAAATGTTGATTTGCACGATAAAATACCCTATCCATAATATTAGCCCAATCGGACTTCATTCACTAGAGTCGCAAAAGTTTTAATTTGAGTTTTTTGAAAACCGAAATGACAGAAAAAAAATCGGTTTTCAAAAAATTCAAACTTTGACGGCTGTGTTTTGACATCATGATTTATTACATTAAATGAGCTTAAAAATTACAGAAAATGTGCTATTCTCTCATACTGGTACATCATTTGTATAATATATATGTCAAAGCAATATGAGATAGCCCCGATTTCCTTCGACTTGCACTGTGGTCACGCGCATTCAAGAGCTTGCCCCTCGGAATACTTTCAAGGCGTGTTATTTGGCTTAAGAAATCTCAACTAAGTATTAATAAATGACGCTAGTTAATGCATACGTTGAGACGGCAAAAGTTTCACAGGGAACGTTAAGGCCATTCAAGAAGATATGGGAGAGCGAAACAAGAGACACACTGCAAATAAGCACGCGTTAAGGAGGTAGTCTAGTGTAGAGGCTCAAATTTCGAGCGCTCCGAAAAAAAATAACAAAGAATATTTTTCTATTCCGTATATTATTAATTGTTCATATATCTTTTAACAATAAGACAAAAATTGAACGGAAAAAAAACAGGAAGTGGGTTATATCTATGGTATAACCGCAAGGGTGACGTAGGACTATCGTTGATTTAGAGATCATTTGTTTGAAGTTGAATCTGAATTCATTCTGAATGAATGAATATTTGTTACGTTGGAGGCACAAGATTTTATGCATCCAATATTGGATACGGAAATATCCTACTGATGGAGAAGAATAATCTTCAGAAGCTATCCTGTTAATTGCGATTGATTGAAAAATCACAAAACCAAATGTATTTGGTCACAGTGTTACATTGATAGAAAACATTCAATTAAACTCTTTCACATGAATGTAATTTTCAATTCCCAGAGGAACTGGCAGATTATTTTCAGTAACGATTAGATATTTCCACATTTTCCTCGATACTGGAAGCCCACCAGTGGTTAATGCTAACTCGATAACCATCTGTTAATAGCACTTGATTGAAACATATTTGGTCACCGTGTTACATGGATAGAAAACATTCAAATAAACTCTTTCACATGAATGTATTTTTAAATTCCTAGAGGAACTGGCAGATTATTTTCCGGATCTTTCTCGATGCTGAACGGCATCCAAACGGAAAGAATTCCGTGCGTGTATGTGTGTGTGTGTGTGTGTGTGTAGCGGCTGCTTCGAGATCTTCCCGGGGAACCGTTTGTGGCATCACGCTCCTCCTGATGGATTCCCTTCTGGCCTAAGGTGCCTTCATCCGCGCTTTCATGATAAATGAAGAGCTTCACCACAACAGCGACAACATGCTCCAATCGCTGTTCAATTAGAACTGAGTGGATTTCCGAGCGGCGCTCGCTTATATACCGATTGGTGATTTCAATAGCCTGTTTTGAAAGCAAATTTAAGACTATTGAAAAAAGTTTTTGGATCAGAAAGTAACAAGTATAGAATGCGTAGACATTTTATCTTTCGAATGAAGTGTTTATCATACCATTTCGTTCAGTTGTTTAGGAGCTATTAACACTCAAAATCTCGGTCTCCGGCGTAACGCTTTCGTTTTCGAAACTTTGATTTTACACCCCGGTATAGAAATGAAAGACGTAGTCCTACGTCAAAATACATGGTTAGAATAGTTACAAGCTGATGAAGTGAGGGGATTCAAAAAAAAGTTGTGCCATAGCGCAAACGATTCCAGCCCTTCTGGTTATCTGAAACAAAAGTAGAAGTGTCTGAGCTAGGGGCACGGACGAAAGATTGACGTAGGACTGTGATTGTTCAGAACACTTGGTTATCTTAAATGTAATTCTTTTCATTGTTCATAAATCTGTTAGTTTAATTTGAATCGGTAAACAAAACAAATTAAATCGTCATTTGTTACATTTAATATGAAATTTATGGGCAAGAAACGAAAAAAAAACAAGTTGAATACACGCGATATTTTTTTCATGATATTTTGTGGTAAAATACACATGAAATCATGAAGTTGCTTTATTTTTAATGGATAGCTATGGTATTGTGATTTCTTTCCATTGTCTTATTCTTATTATTAGACATCGAGAACAGTAGCTTTTTCGGTGAAATAATGTTCGTTTGCAGACTATCACAATTAAGTCGAATTGGTTCTACTGCTTAATCTGTCATAGAAGGAATTGAGTAATTGAGAATTATGAATATGAGTCATGAAGAATAATAATATTTCATTTCGTTTCATTCTTGTGATTCGATGTAATGCCGATCTCAACAAGTCTTCGCATGATAATCGCTGCCTCCTCCTAATTAATGATCGATCACTGTATGGGTGACACCATCCTCGTTGCTTTGATGAAATCTTGTATGAAGTTTGAGTGATGCATGAATTCTTGCATCTGATTACTTTAACATCTTGCTATTTTGTTAGATAGAACGAATTATTGCACGCAATTTTATGTTACATACAACATTCATGGAAACGAAGTTGGAAGAAAGAATGCATAACACATGATTTACCTTCGCATCCGCTAGCGAAACATACATACTAAACGAATCGTAAATTCCCTAAGATTTATTTAATATGCTATACATTAGAGTCCCCTGGTTTGTAAATGGTTAAAATTCATGAAAACCTTAAGCGTTTCCATTTTCCCATACATTTGTTCTGTCCATTTGTGTGCTTTCCCGAACAGAGCTGTCTATAACGAGCAACTTATCGACGACCAACGGAGGGGAAATCGTAGGATTTAGAATCTCCGTGAACAAAGGAAAAGTAGAAGAATGAAGGGGATTACTTGCCTAGAGTATAAACAGTGGATCTCGCTGAGGCAAACTTTCATTCGGAATCGGACTGTTGAGCAATCAAGTTCACTTTGCTTTCGCTGCGCTTCTATCTAAGATTGGACCCCACCAGTGGTAATCCAACTTGGATATCGTCGTTTGGTTTTTCTGTTCGTTTTTCGCGTTATTCATATTGTGTGTTTTTCTTTCCGCGTCATAAATTGGACGCTTCGCGTAGTGTGTGATGAGCTAGAAGAAGAGGGAGGCAGCCTCGAGCCCTGCAAAAAACGAACGCCAGGACAAAAAAATTTCGAGGCAAGCATCATCTAATGATGCACGCGATGTTGCTGCAGTGAACCGAGCCTTTGCCAGTGTGACACCGCATCGAACAACAGCGAAGTAGGCGATTTCGGCGCGTCGGTCGAAAATGTAAACGCCGTTACCCAGGCAGCAACCAAAATCAAGCTCCACCCGCTGGTGGCGAAGGCGATCGCTCTTGACAAACACATCAGCGAATTCGCATCGATGGGTGTTACAGCAGAGTACAAGCTGTGTGGCACAATTCAGTCTTTTTCCAAGCAGTTAACATTGTTTGTTTTCCGTCATCATAAGGGCTTCGTTGGTGCCTTTGAGAATGCATCAATGCATTAAACTGACGTTATAGCGAAGCAGACGTTAAGGTGCGCCAAAGCATTATAGAATAATATCCGAAGGTATAAACAAGCGACTTATATAAAATAACAATGCGGTCGTATCTTGGACACAACCTCCTATAATTTTTTGACGTAGAACTACGTCTTTCAAGAAGGGTGCCAAATCAGAAAACAAGTCACGTTTTTATGAAATAAAGTTAACATTAATAACTATTTTCACTGTGGACGAATTCTCATGATGTGCATACCAATCGAATCGGAAATTCTCTAAGATTTGTTTGATATGCTATACATTACAATTCGCTAATCTCTGAACGGTTTAAATTCATGAAAACTGGAAGATCTTCCTTTTTTCCCATACATTCGTTCTGCCGGTTTGTGTACTAATCCTACCCGTATTTCGAATACCTATAACTCGAACATTTCTTAACAGATCGGATAGATGTTTGCATCAATTGATAGAAAATATTTCTACGCGTCTATCACAATTAAGAAAATATTATTTTTCATGAGATGAACAATTGAATAACTGTAAAATGTTAAGCGTTATCTGAACGCCCTAACTGTCAAGTTTTGATTGGCCCGATTTACGGTTTCCCCAACACAGACTTCAAAATCGATGTACCTGTGGAATTCCGCTTTGTAAATATACATGCAAGACGGGGGTATTCTTGTTCCCACCGAGCTGTGTTTCCCTAACACGGACTTCAAAATCAATGTGCCTGGGGGAATCCGCTTTGCAAATACATGCAAGTCGGGGGTATTTTTTTGTGTTGAGTATTTTTGTACTCGCTTGTCGTTGTGCAGACCGGAATATGTTTTCCTACCACGTACTTTGAAACTGAGAGACTGGGCCTGGGAAAATCGTCATTTCAGATACTAGAGGTGAATGAGCTTTCGCGGTTTAAGAACTAGGTGAATTTGAGATGTGCAATAATTTCAGAGGGAAATGTAAAATACAATAATCGTTTGACAATTATTCCGTTCACATATTTTGGTAGTCCAAGGCATCATATCAAACGTAAAAGGACGTTCATCAAATTGATTTGTAACGAAGACATACTCTATTACAAAGATTTCGACGCATTCTAAAATAATATTCGAAGTGGCAAACAAGTTGATTGCATAATATAATTGCGTAGTTCTACGTCGAAAATATGCGGTCGTGTACTAGATACAACCTCTTAGAATTTTTTTTTTGTTAAAATGCTCACTTGTTTTATTATTTCCACTGTTGATGTATCAGACGAAAAAAATGCTAAATAAATTCTCCGTCTAATGGTATATATTATAACATATATCATAAGAACGATTCTGCGTAATATGCATTTGAAAACTCATAATAAACGTTACATTTTTCGTAGAAAAAAAAAATTTTAAAATCAAAAAATCATTTTTCTCGAAAACATGTTTTCAAAATTCTGAAAGAAATATATATAAATAGCCCTTCAAATTTCCAACAAGTTTTCCATACATCGGACGATGGGCACATTTACATGGAAAAAGTATTTCGTACAACAACTTTTTCATATTTTTCTTTAAAAAAACGCTATTAATGTTCAATTTGTAAGGTTCTTTTTTTTGTATTAATCATCGCATTTTAAATGCTCTGCTAAGTATTCTCTATTTAGAAACATGTCAAGAAAATGCAAACGTTAGAATTTACACACAAAAATGTTACGAGCAAGATATTTTTTTTTTCAGGAGTCTTCATACAAAAATTATTTATATTCCAAAGACTATGAAAGACAGAAAGTTGACGTCTTCGACAAAAGTTCATATTTTAATAAGATCTGAAACTTTGTCGAATACACTATATCGTAATCTTGACTTTAAACAAATTAGGATAAGCTGTATTTTGAAAAAAAACATGAAAAAGTTGTTGTTCGAAACACTTTTTCCCTGTAAAAGTACCCATCTTCCTATGTATGGACGACTTGCTGGAAATTGTAAGGGCTATTCATATATATATATATTTTTGGGAATTTAAAAAAAACGGTTTTTGAGAAAAATGAATTTTAATTTTTAAAATAACTTTTTTGTTAGCGAAATTTTTTTGGTAATATTTTGTGAAAATATAAAGAATTTCCTACAATTCATCCTTTGACATGAATATTGTAGGTATCATAGTTTTTAAGTTATATATTTTTTTTGTATTTAAAGTATGCAAAGTTGCTTAAATGATCCATGTCTTTACACCCACAACGTTTCACTACTATCTGAGATGGTGCTGCCAACTCCTAAGACGAGTTGGCATGAAACTCGTAATATATCGGTTCAAGTTGTACTGCTATCGTGTACGCGTATGAAATTAATTGCTATGGTCGTAGTACATTAGATACCACATTACTAAAATGGCTTCCACTTGATGAATAACAGGATTTTCAAAAAGTCCTTTCTAGGGTATATTTTTGAGCACTTAAATATCAGAAATATGATTTTTTTTTATTTTTCTCAAATTTCGAGGAATAGAATACTGCCTTCATGAATACAAATAATGATTTAAATGGAACTTTAAAAAAGGAATGAAAAAAAGGAATAATAACCTTATTTCTAATAAATAACCTAAATTTCTGCATGACTCGAGAACTAATCAAGCTGTTTATTGTATCTCAGCAGTTATCGGTTTGTTATTCTTCCTTTCGATGTTTATATTCATGGTTACACCAGGTGATCAAACCCGTACATGAACTCAATATTACACATAAAACGTTTGCATTTGACACAAGAAGATCGAATCAAGCAAAAAACTTGTGCAACAACAAAAGTGGAATTCGAATGAAAATAATCCAGTATAGCACACAGTGTCCTGTTTATCGAAGACTGCTGCAGCGTTTTCTAGAAATGTTGGAAAACTGGTGGGAATGCATTGTTGAATGCAGTAAGTTAATTTTAATTACTGTTGAAATTACATTGACTGGCTTAATGTGCGAAATTTGAATCAATTGAAACAATTGTCACATAACTTTAAGCTAAAAATAATCTATAATATCAATAAAATCACGAGAATATTTAGATATAGTAAAACTTCAATAGATCACGTGTATTTAAACCACGCTACTGTTCGTTCTCCTACAAAGGCCAAATTCAAAATAACCGATAGTGATAAAATGTTGTTCACATTAAGAGTGGACAGGATGACCATAGTGAAAATAAAGGATGTACCATTTAAAATCCGCACACACTCAAATTGCTCTATCTTTTGTTCCGTTAGGTAAAATTAATTGAAATTTTGCGTAGCCGTAGTTTAACCCTTTGGGGCACGATGGTATTAAAAATGTCCCACCTTTTTGCTGCGTATTAACGCATGGTGAGACATTTTTTGACTCACCTAGAAACATTAGAATAGCTGCGTGCTCATATTTTTTTTCGGAATCCTCTTATTTAAAGTACTTAGCAAAATCATTTGCATATGTCAGAAATATATTCGATTGCGTTGGCGAGGTTTATCATCATATGACAACACACCATTTTTTTCAATTTTAACATAAAATTTCTGAGCATCATGAGAATTTTTTCTCTAAAATTCTGTGCCGATTCGATGTCTGTCGAAGTCTGAACGTCTGTCTGTTGATCGGAAGCCAAGATCCGAAAAACAGTCGTCAGGTCAAAAATGCATGTTAGCAAAACTGTCGTGCAAAATACCAAAACTCGATCTGAACTTCGCACGTTTAGGATGCAGAAGTCCCCAAATAATCAAAGTGTTTATTGTCATTAAAAACGACGGTGTCATATTTACATACCCCAAAGCCCATGCAATTTGATCGGAGTTATGTCCTATTTCCTGTAACTGTAGGAGGCAGAAATGTTTTTAATTATATCATCAATAAGCCATTGTATGTCATTTGTTACCTCTACATTTCAAATTTTGGAGTGATTTCACATATATGGATACCAGTCTACAGGTAACATACAGGCAGGTATCCCCATCTCAGGACAAACTGTTACGGGTAGTTTATCCAGGATCATATATATTCTCTGCCATATATCGAACTTAACTCAGTACAAGATTCAATCTGATATTGTAATATTGTGAAATTCAACGCTCCCAACAAAAAACAACAAAAAAATGTCATTGAATGCAACAACATCTGAAACTTTCGAGAAAACCATTAACGAGATTCTTGATAGTTTTGAATTCACTCCAATAGAACCGTGTACACAAGGATATGAAGATAATTACAATTTGAACATCGATGTTGTATCGAACAATGCGCTTTCGAACGAAACATCTTCTGGAATTTCTGGGGAACTCAACCAAGAAACCAATCGCTCGCTCGTTGTTCTTGAAACAGCCACCTCGACATCATGGACACAAGAACGTAAAGATTATTATACTGACAATCCGAACTACAACGTTGTACCAAATACTGCTCTTTCTGGCGGAACAACTCCTGGATTTTTAAAGGAATTCAGCCAACAGTCCAACCGCTTTCTTCCTATTATCGAAACAGCCAAATCGACATCGTGTAAAGATTGTGGTGCTAACAATCCGAGCTACAATATTGTGCCAAATGCTACGCCTCCGAGCGAAACAGCTTCTGAAGCTTATCACAAACTCGTTCAGAATATTTTGTCGGATGATGTACCACGTTCGTACGATTCGAACCTCAATTTTGTACCGAACACTGCGCTTCCAAGTGGACAATCGCTTATAACGTCGCCGGTAATGAATCCATCAGTGATTGAGATTCACCCAGCAGCAACCATCAGCTCAGCCCCAATGCAGATTACTTGCAACGATGAGAAGACAATCGTTGATTCGCCAAAATCAGAGCTCCAGTGTATGTTGTGCGGTATGGTATGTTCATCGAAGTCAGGCTATAAGCTGCATACCAAAAACATCCACGGGACTCCGAGACCATATAGATGCAATACATGTGGGAAGAACTTCGAACATCAGGCTCGGTTGGAGGAGCACCAGAAAACACATTTAGCGGAAAATAAAAAATTTGGTTGCGAGTTGTGTGAAAAAAGATATGCTCACAAGAAAGATCTTGACACACACTACCAGAAACACTCCAAACTACGTTTTCAGTGTAACATTGGATCATGCGGTCAGGGTTTCGCTCGAGCAGACCATCTGAGGGCTCACCAAAAAGCACACATCAATCGAGGCGGGGGACGTGTTCAACGTGGAAGAGTACCAAAACGTATTAAACAGGACGAGTCAAACGTATCTAGCTACAATTCTCTCCAGTAATATGATGTTAAGTAGGCAGTTGATTTTATATACAATAAGGTGTTTCCAAGCTGATCCTATTCATAGAATAACTAACCTTGTGTATGCGTATAAATATATAGAACTTGTAGAGAATGCTAATAAATACATTATATTGCGTAAAGAAAAAAAAGAGTTGTTTCACTACCAACTTGTTAAACTATGATAATAATCTCTAAGATTTTCAGGATTCCGTGATTATATTAAACTTCGATATTGATTAAATGTTACTGTTGTCAAAATCGAATTACTCATTCACTGAACCTTCTTATATTTTACTTTCTCTTCTATTCACAACTACTTTCAGAGCAAATTTTCAGTACTACACCGTCCTATCGTCAATAAATCTCTACACAGAACGTGCTTCAATTTCGAGACGGTTGAGGTCGTTGTTGCTGTGAAATAATGATTTTCCTGGTTACTTGTAGACAACGGGAACAGGTTATCGTGAAGGTATTCGCTGTTCATCACTAGTATCTTCCTTCCCCCGAGTTTCGACGCTGGACGGAATAAATCGGGTCGTTCGTTCAACGACATCTACAATGGAGCTTCGTGGAGGGCATGAAAGGATATTTACCCTAGAACAGGGACGGAAAAAATCGCTCACCGCTCAGAACGCCGCTGAGCATCCTTCAGCAAAAATCATTAACTACCCGCACTCTCATGAGCGAATAACAAAGGCGCTCTTCCTCGGTAGCGATCGCCCTGCTTACGAGCGGGTAGAAAAAGAGAATCGCAAAATTCACGATCGTTAGCAAACGATCTACCTGCCGAAGCAACGAGTTTCTGATCGCTGCCGAACTCAGATCGCTGATGATCATGATCGGTCGTAAAAACGATCGTTTCGGTCGTTGCCGCTCGAAAAACCCGAGCGAACTATCGAAATTTGCTCTTGCAGTATGATTGGAAGATTATCGTGCATAGGAAGCGTATAGCGTTCGTTGTCTTTCCTCCCTCGTCGTCACACGTGCGTGTTTATTTTCTGGGGGGCCGAATCGAGCCGTAAATGCGTGACATTTTTCTCGTTCAAGTTGAATAGGAATTTGATGAAATAGGCATTTAAATATAAATATAGGGTATATAGAATAATCATAAAATAAAAATTATAAAAATATAATTTCTATTCATTTATATTTCGGATGATTGACGAGTTTCTTTGTGATATAAAAGTTGTATTGGTATGTATTTGCGGACGTCTTTGGTTAGCATCAATGAGGTACATATGAGGTGGAGCAGTAGGCAGAGTATATTTGTATTGGTAAACAAAATATGGTGTTGTCATTATTTGCATTCAATATGGAATGTATATGAAAGAGACAAAACTATATTTAAATAACTCACACTTTGATGATGTCAGGAGCCAAAATGCTCATGAAATCTTGTAACTGATTGTTTTTCAATAGATGATAATTGTATTGTGACTTACTTCCATCATTTAAGAAGCAAAAACGTCCAGAGAACAGGCTTATTCTTTGACCTCGGAAATAGCATAATTTTCAATGAAATGTTGCTTAATTGTATACTATTCTTCTTAAATCACATACACCTGTACTGGGAGCCTTCAAAATATCATCATATCACCAAATCTGTTTGTTTCTATGAAGGCGGGAGAGTGAAAATGACACACAAAAATTCCACTTTTGTTCATCTTTTCCGACATCATTTCACAAATATCCACTGCACACTGTCACATTATACGCATATTCGGTGGGAACTCCACGCAAAGATCTGTTTTTAATTGATAAAAAACTTGCAAAAAAAGCGTTTTTAGATGGATGTGGAATGCAATTAAATATAAACACAAATATCGACGTCACAATGTGAAAAGTAGCTATGGCAGCGCATGCTATCACGCACACTACGCTCGCAAATTCTGCCATCTGCTCCACCTAATAATCCTTCTCATGGGGTTAGCATCTAGATCTATATATACTATCGCGCTGGGTGACTAACGTGTTAAAATGTAATTTTTGAGTGTATCAGGCTGCGCATAAATAATTGGCTTGATTTTCGACGTCAAGTCGTCTATTCATTTTGCATTGAGAAGTCTCCGTCGAATCTTCGACCGGAGAATTTTGGAAGTGTGCTGTGAAGTAAATTATGTTTAATTTGTATTATTTTATTATTGTCTTTTCATAATTATTGGGTGGTTCGAACCGTTGTGGTTATTCGCCAGAGGACAATATTGTTTATCGAGTCGAGTAATTACTAATAACTTGCACCTAGTTTTTGTGCTAGTGTAATATGTGTATTATTGTTAAATATATGCTTTTACCAACAATGAGAGTTGGATTGAAATTGTGCTGGATGTGCTTTCTATACCGCTCGTATGGGGAGACTGCATTAACTCGTTCGTCGCCCTATTCTCGCAACAACATTATTTTATGACGTTTCGTATAATTTCGAATGTGGAGGAACGGAAAAAAAATCATCGGGACATGTAACGATGATTTTAACAAGATTGCTGGTGTGAATATTCCCCCGTCGGACCCAATGGGCATCTTATTGACGAAGAAAATTCACAAAAATTCAATATGTTCCACTCGTAGCCCTAAATGTCATTGTGTTTTCGCAGCGCATTTTTACTTTGAATATTTTGGAAAATGTTCCTTTTTTCGGGAAATAGATAATCGGAGAAAAATAATTATTTTGTATTGACATTTACCCACCGCCAACAATAAAAATCAGCAATAGTTTTCGTTTGTAGGAAAAAGTCTGCCGGTAATGAGTTAAATAATAAAAAAAGAAAGCCACACCAATAGATGGATGATGGTTTTTTTCTTAGATATTTTAATTTTCCTGTGCTTTTTCATCCCGGAATGTAAAATTGATGCAGCGTATATGTATATATAGATGATACATAACAGAATTGGAATATATTTGTGTCTCCCAGTGCTTCAGCATATCGAACGGAGCAGCACTAGTACACAATTCTTGTGCCGATGGTCCTGGTAAGGGCCAAGGCCCAAGGAAGTCATTTTGACTGCTTTTCAAGCTCAATTAGAAAAATAATGATGACACATTATGATACAATTTCTTAAAAAGTTGTGGCTTTTTGTATAACTTATTCATAAACAATTTATGAAAGAGACTTCCTAGAAAACGTCGATTTCCGCAAAAGAGTACACTATACAATTTTTCAGAATTTTTCGAAAACACTCAAGGAGGGAGTACATGAAATCGGAGTTTAGGAAAAAAAAAAACCGTTTGATGCCTAATGTCTTCAAATTGCATGAATCCTCAGATCTTCCATCATCTCGAAATTATTGTTTTGTCAACTAAGTTCCAGAGACGATTTTTGATAATATCCCTTGGGTGATTTTGCGGTTTTCAAATAACTCAAACTTTGACGTCCTGGCACGCTAGTAAATAAAAATCAACAATTTGCAGGAAGTGCCATTCGAAAATTCGAAAGTCACATTTTTCCCATACACTCATTGGCACTCTAATATGCATAATATGCCACAAAGCAAAAATTAAAAGCTAACATTTTGTGAATGAATAATTTTCACTAAAATATTTCTACCTACACCCAAACTAGCGTTGGCAGAAAACATGTCATTTTGGCAGAAATGATGCCATTCCGTGTGTTGGAGAGTTAAATGCCCAAATAATGAGCTGTTTTAAAAGCTTAAAAATGGTTTGTATGTATGCGTGCAAACATCTCTTTCTGTTTTCTTTTCTCATTTCATTTGGAATTGTGCAAAAAAAAATTATACGACGTCAATGGGGATCGACCCTATGCTGGCTGGAATGCAACGCTATTTTACACGACCACGCTATCCTCATGGCTAATGATGCTTCGGCAGTCGTTCAGCAAATACGTGATAATATTGTACCTGATTGTATAATATAATGAAGTTGGAAAGTGTTTTCTAAGAGTAAAAAAGGAGCGCATGAAGGAGAACAATATCTATCTCGGTCTGGGCCGTGTATGTGGCAAAGTATGCGGGAAGCTTATTTGTCTTTTGTTTCGCTCGTTCGTATCAATCTAATATTGCTCTACCATGTATGTTATATAAATGCTTACCAGTATTTGTGAGTAATGACATTTTCTGTTATGTTATGTCTCATTTAACCCTTTCACGACCACGGGGACGCCGATGTCCCAAGCAAAAATCATGGATTAATTAAATATTCACGTAACCATTGTAAATTATTTTTTTATTTTAATATTTCGGAATGTACCTTTTTATTATTTTTACTGGCAATACATAATAGCGATCATAGGGACATATTTGTGCCATAAATTTAACAAAAAAAAAGGTAAAAGTTTTTTGAATTTTTAGTATAAATTATGTTTTTAGGGTGCCTATTGATTCATAACATATAGCTAAATTGATTTAATAAGGTACCGTAACCTTATGGTCCTGAAAGGGTTAATGTCATAAATCGGGATGACAAAACATGAGCTAAAAATCAATTTTGGCTGTAGTTCTCGCAATTGTCTTTCCAATGGCAATCCGTTTTCCTCAGCCGAAGTGATAACTTTATCAATTCCACATAAGGCTGTTTCATTTGAAACACATTTTTGGTCCTAGAGTGGATGAAGTATTCGCTTCATCGGCAGTCAAAATTGAATTTTCATCATCGTAGAAATATGTGTTTGAATGCAAAACAATGCTGACTATGTCACCGTCGTTCAGAGCCTCAAACTCCACGTCCTCGTCGTGCACGGTATTGCCTTGGTCCATCTATTTCTGTTGAATCGAAAATATGCGTTCTTTTACTTTTTTTTTTTTTTTAGTTGGACTCGACCAATTGAGAAATATGTTGGTCCATGGGCAATGAATATTTTTTTCGATTTTCGAAACATTACATTGCTTCAGACAACTTCTGGTTACGCATTATGCAAATAAATCAGTCCAATGATTTGTATAATATTTGTTATTTGTTATTTCACATTTACCGGGAAAATTCTATTTTTATGATTCGATTAAACGGAGTAAAAAAAATAAATACTCCAGATAATCGAAAGTTCCAATGGGAACGTTACTATTAGAGTTATTAGAGATACCTATACCTTTTACTTATACCGCTAAACGGCTAGAACAGCTAACAATTGGCTACAGGTAACAATCTAATTGGCAAAATACAGCACATTTCGTTTATTTCCGGATAAAAAAGCCGTTCAGATTCAAAAGCATTACGGTATTGCAAATCTTTGGGTTGCGTTAATTTGGAATTCTCTGAAACTTCTTAAATGGCAATAACGTTTTAAAAGTATCATTCCCTTCTTAACGCAGTATAATTGCGTCATTTCATTTATACTTAGTTGAGATTTATAACACTGAGAATAACACTGACCTTACATTTACGAAATAAATTCATATCACGAACAATCCCCCGGCCAGAACGGAAATCGAACCCGAACCCGACCCGCGACATGATAATGTGTGTCGGAAACTTATTGACTTACTTAATACCTCTCTTAATAACTTGACAATACTTAGAGTAAGTCACCCCATATTACACGACAAGCCCAGGATTTAACACGACGTATAGCAACAACAAACATCATTCAGCAGCGTGTCTTATTCAATTAACCATCGTCTCCTGAAATCGAAAATAGCTCGCTTCCAGAACATATCAAGCTCAAATTGAAACTATATTATAAAATGAAGTCGAACGATTTCATGATATGAATAAAACCAATTTATCTTTTTTTTAATACAATTTTTTAAAAATTTAATGAGAAATAAGTTATCCCACAGCCCTATATCAACTCAGTAATGCATTTAAATTTCCCGTCCAACGCGGACGGCGTTTATTTGCGTTCGCCTTGCATGCATCTACCATCCTGCAGTGGCTGCTCAATGCGAACTAATCGTTTGCCTCTCTGTGAACTATCCGAAGTAACTCGGTCCAAATTCACGATCGCAAATAATCATACCCCCTCGTTTTGCCGAGCGAGTCAAACTTTTATTGCCTCGGAGGGGGATGCGATCTTTTAGCTAAATATGGATCTTCAAATAAATTCATCGGGTCTGAGCATTTTGTGGAATATCTACATCGTGTCCGAAATCAGATTGGTCTCAGTGGTTCTAAGCTCCTATAGAAAAAGGAAAAAGAAAAAAAAGTTGGAGGTTTTGGACGTTTTTTTTATGCAAAGATAATATTCGATCCGATTGTCGCATATAATTTCAAGTTTTTGCCATCTTCAATAACGAATTTTAGTATGTTTCAAAACGCAACAAACAATCATTTACATCCATTTAATGCATTCATGAAAAACAGAACAATCAAAGATCGGTCTCTATTGGAATTTCTAGAAATACCTAATTAGAACAATTTGTTCATAACATATGATACGGGAAAAGAATAAAAGCATCAAATACAATTAGACTTGCTATCGTCGTAGAAGACGAACTTGTCTCTTGCGTATATAAATTTCATTTGAATAAATTATTATTAACAACTTTGAAGTCCATTCGCTATCCAACTCTTGACGAGTAAAGTTCAGTGTCGGTATTGTGCGTTGCCACTTTTGCTATTGTGTGGAACGAAGGAACAAAGGAAGCAGCGCTCTTGCAGCGAGCCGGATTGCGGCTGTTGAACTGATTCGGCATAACGGGATCGCCATCGCGTGACTGTCGCAAACGGGATTCATCACCACGTGGCTCCGTAAGCTATTCTTGCGCTATTGTGTTGTCTCCGTAGCGCGTAGCCTCTGTCTCTCCCTGATTAGGGCAGTAGAGCGCATTATTGGAACAACTTATACATTAAGGTACACATATTTATTATTAATATTATTATTCAATTCATTTGTTCATTGTTTAATATTATTATCATAACTTTTTTTTGCTATTTTTTTTGAGATTATTATTCAAATCAATAATAAACTAGAAATAAGACAGAAATTTTTGTAAAATGGAGAATAGTGGAGGATCTCCAGAGATGGAGATCTCCGATAATGAATCTCATACAAGATCTGGGAAAAAACATAAACGAGTCCCTCATAAGGAAGATAATTCTTCTGGGGACGAATCCGCTCATCCTACCAAGCCCCCCTCTAAGAAAATTGCAAGCCTCCCTTCTCAACCCACTGTTACTGCCACTCCCACTCTCCCATCATCGATTTCGCTTCCCCCTTCTGATGCTTCCGATCCAACCCAATCCACGTCCTCGTCCTCATCCTCATCCTCGTCCTCGTCCTCGTCTTCCCCCTCTGTTGTCTCCGCTCCACGTGTCAGAGTTTATCCAGAAGATGCACCTGGAACTGGCCCGTGGGTTGTTTTCCTCCGGCCAAAACCGAAAGGAAAAAACCTTAACGTGATTCAGATCATGAAAGATCTGGCCAGATACACTTCTGTATCTGAAATTCGCAGGGTTAGACCGAACAAATTGCGAGTTGTCGTGAATGACCGGAAACACGCAAATGAGATTGTTGCTGATCAACATTTCACTCTCGAATATCGAACATTTATACCCTCCCATAACGTAGAAATTGAGGGGGTGATAACTGAAACGGGTCTGACGAGCGAACAAATAAAAGCAGAAGGAAAAGGCAAGTTCAAGAAGCTCCCCTCAATGGAAGTGAAAATCTTGGACTGTCGCCAACTCGGGAAACTTTCCCATGATGGGGACCAAACTAAATTTACGCCGTCCGACTCGTTTCGAGTCACCTTTGCTGGTGCCGCTCTCCCTGACTACGGTATGGTGGACAAATTGAGACTACCTGTGCGACTCTTCGTGCCAAAGCCCATGACTTGCAACAAATGCAAGTCAGTTGGTCACACTTCGGATTATTGTGCCAACAAGGAGCGCTGTGCCACTTGCGGAGAGCAACATGAGGGGAAATCCTGCAGTGCGACTGAGCATAAATGTCCATATTGCGGGGGATCCCCACACGAGCTCTCAGTTTGTGAAACTTACAAGAGTCGCTGGGAGAAACAGAAGCGCTCTTTAAAGGAACGCTCGAAGCGCACATTTGCGGAAATTTTAAAGGGCGCTTCGCCACTGACCCAACAACAACAACAACCAATCTCAACACACAATACCTTTTCCACGTTGCCAGTTGATGAAATGGAAGCGGACACAGCTAGCGGGGGCACACCGTTTATTTTCAAAGGGAATCCCCGGCGCAAAAATGTGACCACTCCCAAAGTTCAAGAACAAGTCCCCACGGTTATATCCTCTGTTAACTTGCCTAAAAAATCGAGTGCAGCGGACAAGCAAAATCAGGTTCCTCCTGGCTTCCGTGGGAATATTTCATCTTCGAACGACCCAGCACTCGAGGGGACATCAAAAACCCCAACTGTCCCTATTTTTCCGTCCAGTTCAACTTCCCAATCGGGATTTATAAAGTTGCCTGACCTTTTGGATCAAATCTTCAAGTGTTTTAATGTTTCCGACTCCATCAGAACAATTGTCATCTCAATGCTTCCAGTATTAAAGACAATTTTGCAACAATTGATGCAAACATGGCCCCTCCTTGCAATGATTATCTCTCTTGATGTCTAATTCAAATAGAGAGGTCGGAGATATCACTGTTTTACAGTGGAATTGTCGTAGTCTTATCCCTAAATTGGGTACATTAAAATTTTTAATTCATAACTTCAATTGTGATGTTTTTGCTCTGTCCGAAACTTGGCTTTCTTCGCAAGATGATATCTCTTTCCACGATTTTAATATTATACGCTTGGACCATGATGATAGATACGGAGGGGTGCTTTTGGGGATCGATAAGTGCCACTCATTTTTT
This sequence comes from Toxorhynchites rutilus septentrionalis, assembly GCF_029784135.1. Taxonomy (NCBI): domain Eukaryota; kingdom Metazoa; phylum Arthropoda; class Insecta; order Diptera; family Culicidae; genus Toxorhynchites; species Toxorhynchites rutilus. The sequence goes on from NC_073745.1 coordinate 49,472,538, forward strand.
AGAATTGACCTTCCACCTATTGGAGGGATCGAAGCTGTTGCTTGTCATGCAAACATCAGAGGCAAAGACCTCTGTATTGTCAGCTTGTATTGGCCTCCGAGAGCTGCGGTTAGCCGCAAACAACTTGATGACATGTGCTCACTCCTTCCTGAGCCACGATTGATCTTGGGAGACTTCAACTCTCACGGAACTGCCTGGGGGGAACAGTACGACGACAATCGTTCATTGTTGATATATGACCTTTGTAACAACTTCAATATGACCGTTTTGAATACTGGGGAAACAACACGTGTACCTAAACCTCCTGCTAACCCAAGTGCTCTTGACCTCTCGCTTTGCTCGAATTCACTATCGTTAGATTGCAAGTGGAATGTAATCCAGAACCCCAACGGTAGTGATCACTTGCCAATCAAAATTTCCATCACTATTGGGTCGAATTCTTCTGAATCTATAAACATGGCATATGACCTCACAAGACACATTGACTGGAAAAAATATGCGGACGCGATTGCTCTAGCCATCAATTCCAGAGATGGTTTACCTCCATTGGAGGAGTATAACTTCCTTTCTCGTTTGATCTATGACAGCGCGGTTCGCGCTCAAACGAAACCCATCCCAGGTTCCACTATTCGTCAAAGGCCTCCCAATCTATGGTGGGATAGCCAGTGTTCCAAGCTTTATGTAGAAAAATCGAATGCATTTAAAGCTTTTCGGAAACGTGGAACCCCTGAAAATTTTCAAACGTATTTAGCCCTTGAAGATCAATTTAAAAACTTAATCAAAGGGAAAAAACGTGCTTATTGGCGAAATTTCGTGGGAGGTTTGTCACGAGAAACGTCAATGAAAAAAGTCACAGGAGAGTTGTGTCCGAGACACGACCGCATAGTTGACGTAGGATTCCGTTAGGCTATCTGTTGATTTTGGATATGTTTGAAGAATTACATCGTTCAACTCTTTGATAATGATTTGGTGGCCCTCAAAAGGGCCGTTTTGTTTGGTTGTTGGGTATTGTTTGTTCACTCCACCAGTGTTTACCGAGTGATAATGACATTGATGATGAGAGAAAGATGGTAAACATTCGTTGGATGGTGCGTATCAGATAGAAGATGCCGAAGTGGAATGAGATATGATGAAAATCGAGATGCCTCTTGTGTTATGTATGGATGAGATAGAGAAAAATAATATAAGATAATTATCAATATCAAACACAATTATAAATTATCACACCAGTTAAAACATGTTACTTTAACATAGAGAAAACATTTACGAAATGGAAAAGGTAATTTTCTTTTATAATTTTTACTTTCTGAGTGTTCATTTAATCTTTTATTCAACCCAATGCGAATTTTAATTGGACTAACAACTCTTAATACTATATGTAGAGCATATGGGAAATCACTTTTTCGAATATTTCTTCACTTTTCCAATTTTTTCGCCGTATGAACGTATGGTGAAAATGAACACACTTTGTTTTTATTTATGAAAATTGAAATAAATCGTTTCATAATTCGAGTCATTTTTAACACAACTGCTACTATATACAATTTTACACTTACACTTGTGCTAAATTTTTCACAAAACATAATCGGTCATTGATATGAAATTTCACGAAGCAACCAACATTAAAGTTCAAAATTTAAATTTTATTTGCTAGAATTAATCATATCACTTACCTGACTTGCAATATAAAAATGCCTCCTACTTTCATTTGCAATGTCGATTTCCCCCAGGCAACTTGGTTCTGATGTCTCTGTTAGTGAACCGCTGCATGTGTCGTCAATTTCGACCAATCAGAAATGGGTATTTCCGTTAGGATAGGGGTTGAGATTTTTCAATTGTTCGATAGTTAGTTTCATGACATATATTATTTTCCACAATATGGGTTCCGCAGGGGCAAGGGGACGAATGATTGTCTTGCGTTGCTTTCTTCAGAAATTCAAATGGCTTATGCCGAAAAAAAACAAACGGCTTCAGTATTCTTGGACATAAAGGGGGCCTTCGATTCTGTTTCAATAGAGGTTTTGTCGGACAAATTACACTCTCGGGGTCTTAGAGGCGAATGAACTGAAAAGTTTAAAGTCTCTTTAATTCAACATCATCATCATCTCGGAGTCTGCCGCCTCTATTGAATAATATGTTATATAACTTGCTTTGTGAGAAACATTTGAACTTTTCTCACGGAGATTCGGCAGTAAGTCGGGTCTCTTACATGGGCCTCCCCCAGGGCTCATGTTTAAGCCCCCTTTTGTACAACTTCTATGTAAGCGACATCGACAATTGCCTTACACAAAATTGCAGCCTAAGACAACTTGCAGATGATGGAGTGGTGTCTGTCGTAGGATCAAACGAATCCGACCTGCAAGGACCCTTACAAGATACTTTGAACAATTTTTCAACCTGGGCCATTGGGCTAGGGATCGAATTCTCCACGGAGAAAACAGAGATGGTGGTTTTTTCTAGGAAGCATAGACCAGCAAAACCAAAGCTTCAACTTTTGGGTAAACCGATCACTCATGCTATGTCATTCAAGTATCTTGGGGTCTGGTTCGACTCCAAATGTACTTGGGGGGCCCATATTAGGTATCTGAGTAAAAAATGTCAACAAAGAATAAACTTTCTCCGTACAATAACCGGCACCTGGTGGGGAGCCCATCCCGAAGATCTTATTATGTTGTATCGAACAACTATTCTCTCAGTGATGGAGTATGGCAGTTTCTGTTTTCAATCAGCTGCCAAAACACACCTCATTAAACTCGAGCGAATTCAGTATCTTTGTCTCCGTATCGCGTTGGGATGTATGCCCTCAACGCATACCATGAGTCTGGAGGTTTTAGCAGGCCTACTGCCACTAAAAGATCGCTTCAATTTATTATCTCTTCGGTTCTTCATCCGGTGTAAGGTTATGAACCCATTGGTGATCGGAAATTTTGAGCAGCTGATCGAGCTAAATTTTCACTCCGGATTCATGAGTTCATATCATGAATTCATCTCCATGCAGGTTGATCCTTCTTCGTATATTCCCAACCGTATTTGTTTCCCTGACTACATCAATTCCTCTGTGCATTTTGATCTGTCCATGAAGCAAGATATCCATGGATTTTCAGATTACCAACGATCGAGGATCGCTCCAACGATCTTCGATGAAAAGTATGGGGGTATAAATTGTGATAATATGTACTTTACTGATGGGTCCACTATAAACGAGTCCACAGGATTTGGAGTGTTCAACGAATTTTTTAGCACCTCACACAGTCTTCAGAATCCTTGCTCAGTGTATATTGCTGAATTGGCAGCGATATACTGGGCGCTGGACAGCGTCGCCTCACGACCTGTTGAACACTATTACATTGTAACGGATAGTCTTAGCTCTGTCGAAGCTATCCGTTCAGTGAGGCCGGAAAAGCACTCGCCGTACTTCCTTGAGAGAATACGAGAAATTTTGAGTGCTTTATCCAGACGCTGTTATGTCATTACCTTTATCTGGGTCCCTTCACATTGCTCCATTCCGGGTAATGAGAGGGCTGACTCATTAGCAAAGGTAGGTGCAATTGAAGGCGATATTTATCAGCGTCAAATCGCCTTCAATGAATTTTATTCTTTAGTCCGCAAAAATACCATCGCTAACTGGCAACGCAAGTGGAATGAAGATGAATTGGGCCGGTGGTTTCACTGGATTATCCCTAAGGTTAGCCTCAAACCGTGGTTCAAATGTCTAGACCTGAGTCGGGACTTTATTCGCACCTTCTCCCGACTCATGTCCAATCACTGTTCGTTAGATGCACTACTCTTTCGTTTCAATCTTGCCAGCAGCAATCTCTGCGTTTGTGGCCAAGGTTATCACAACATCGAGCACATTGTTTGGTCGTGCGAGGTGTATCTGGTCGCCAGATCGAATTTAGAAAACTCCCTTCGGGCCCGAGGAAGACAGCCCAATGTGCCGGTGAGAGATGTGTTGGCTCGGTTAGACCTTGATTACATGTCCCATATATATGTTTTCCTTAAAGCTATAGATCTTCGTGTGTGATTGTCCCTACATCCTTATACCCTCCTTTCCTTCCTTTGCGGGTAATTCGTCCCCTTGCTATAAATAGTAGAATAAGTTGAAATGTAAATACACTATAGATATACGAATATATTGATGAAATGAGTGTTCATCAACATTGTTACAATTTCCTTATATCCCATCCTTCTCCTAAAAATATGTCACCCTCCTAAACTCGAGTACACCGCGAGTAATCGGTTTTCCACCTTACTAACAATAGATGTAAGAAAATTGTTTATATATATAGTTTTAAAATTATATTTAAGAATTCGGCTCCTTTAAACTTAAGTAACTGAGCCTGTAAAAATAAACGAATTAATTAAAAAAAACAAACTTTGAAGTCATTATAAAATACTGTTATCATTCCAATGACATTCATGTCAGAAGTTAATTGAAATTATTAACGGTGTAGACTGTTGTACTTTCGAAATTTTCGAATAATGAATGATATTCATCATTTGTTCAGCTTCCGGAGGTGTTACTCTCTCTGCTCTTGGTCAGACGTACCACGAGAAAACCCTCTGTTCCCTGGTCTAGCCACGGGGACCATCTGAGGCGGGCTACAATGCCTCTTTAATCGGCTAGCTCGAACGTGGGATTCGGAGATCCCAAGGTCGGCTCACGAGGACACTTTCGGAAACACCAAATTTAACACACCAACTTTTTCTTATTTTCTTTTTATTTTAATCTAACTTACAGTTTTAGGTGAGTGTGTGTTGTGTATGATGGCCGGCCTGCTTCGGTGTCCTTCTGGTCTAGGGTGCGCTGCTTCGGGAGTGGGATGAACTGGATTACGTTGCTGGACGTTGAGCAATTTCCGATTGCCCACCAGGCTGTAATGTAATAATGGGTCCTAATATGCGAAATTCGCAGATGAATCTTACTGCCTTTCTTCCATTTTTTTTCAACTACCTGATTCTTTTAGTTGTCCTTTCCACTATCGTCTTCCGCCTTTTCTTGTAATTTCAGCTTGAATTTTCACTGCAACTAAAAACTTTTCTTTTCGAATTCTAGAATTTTCCAGACACTTCTTTTAATTTTCGAGCTTCAACTCGGAGATTTCTCTTTGTACGTGTTGCTAGCTTGCTGGTCGCAGTGAAAAAGAACTAGCCAGGACTTTTAGTAATTTTCACAGCCTCCTTTTTCCTCGTGACCCTCCAGTTCATCCACCCGATCATATCCATCTCTCTCATTACTCATGTCTGAATGTGTTTGTGTGTATCCTCTTCTCTGTTACCCTAACTGTTATAAATCTCATAATTATAATTAGTGTCATCTATGTGCTATTCTGTCGAATTCATAAGGCAAACTACCCACAACGGTAACAGAGGTAATGATGGTGTCAACAGGGAATTACATGTCAATTCAAGCATCTTGCTCAAATAATTATTGCATTGCTTAACACTCCTATACTCGCGCGAAAATCGTAAGGCGTGTGCTCACAGACTGTGTGCGTCTCTGTAATATTGCTTTTGTGTATTTTTAAGAGTTTTTAAGAAAAATATATAATTGAATGAAAAAACTCCAGAAAATATTATTTTTCTTTATCTCCATTCAGTTTTAATATTTAATTTTTTAATTAAATTCAGCCAACTCATTCGTTCTCGGTCTATCAGACCTATGCGCGAGTATAGGAAGGTTAAACAAACAAATGTGTTCATTCTCATTAAAAGGACAAAGTCATATTTGAACACCCTAATGACCTTCTCTAAAGTTATATCCTATGTACTTATGTACATAAGAGTGTTAAAATTCAGCTCATAAAATAAGAAAATCATTATATAAATGTATACAGCAAGTGGAATGAAGATGAATTGGGCCGGTGGTTTCACTGGATTATCCCTAAGGTTAGCCTCAAACCGTGGTTCAAATGTCTAGACCTGAGTCGGGACTTTATTCGCACCTTCTCCCGACTCATGTCCAATCACTGTTCGTTAGATGCACTACTCTTTCGTTTCAATCTTGCCAGCAGCAATCTCTGCGTTTGTGGCCAAGGTTATCACAACATCGAGCACATTGTTTGGTCGTGCGAGGTGTATCTGGTCGCCAGATCGAATTTAGAAAACTCCCTTCGGGCCCGAGGAAGACAGCCCAATGTGCCGGTGAGAGATGTGTTGGCTCGGTTAGACCTTGATTACATGTCCCATATATATGTTTTCCAGCCCAATGTGCCGGTGAGAGATGTGTTGGCTCGGTTAGACCTTGATTACATGTCCCATATATATGTTTTCCTTAACAAATGTGTTCATTCTCATTAAAAGGACAAAGTCATATTTGAACACCCTAATGACCTTCTCTAAAGTTATATCCTATGTACTTATGTACATAAGAGTGTTAAAATTCAGCTCATAAAATAAGAAAATCATTATATAAATGTATACAGCGAAAATTAAGAAAAAAATATAACATGTTAGAGAAAAAAACCGATTTATTTAATCTTTCCATCGAAAAATAGTTCATGTGAACCTCAACAACATTCGTGAATGATACCATTTCCTTTCATCTCTTTGAAATATTCGTCGGATTTGGTCCCCTCTGACTGTTAGCTGTTTTCACATTATACGAGTAATTTTCAAAGTCTGGATTATTTTTAACAAAGTTTTTTCCATATCACCCATCTCACTTTGAATGATGATGTTACACTCTATATAGCTTTCAGAAAGTAGGAGATCTTAGTAGAGGTTTGTTCTCTTTATGTAGTACAGATTTTTTCAATTCATTTCTGTATCCCTTTTGACTGCATACTGCAATAAACTAGGCCAATATTATTATTTTAAATTGTTTTTGCTGTAACATGACCTGTTTTTTCATTTGGATTCATAAGGATTTTCGTTGAACAAAGATGTAATAGAAGCCGCGAATACATTTTTCAACAGCCTTCTAGACTTCAGGGGTGGAATTCATAACTGTGAGGATAGATTTCCGCCAACTCTCGATAGCAAACACGATTTTAGTTTTTGTGTGTTTCGAGTTGGAGTGATTCATATATTTGATAACTGATCTTCATAACAAATGTACTTACAAATTTGGCGTACAATCTTTTGGAAAAACAGAAAGGACTCTAAAACATCTCTGTTTCTTTTGTTTCCGTTCGAACTGGTTTTTAGGGATTGAATGCCGAGTAAAGTCGTCTGCGATACGTTGTATAGTAAAACAAAGGGATTCTATCGGCACAATAAATTAGAAGATCACTGGGACAAGGCTTCTGGAGCTCATCAAGATAACAGTGGATGATGAAATGTATTTCAAAGTAAAAGCATAATGTTTTGTTATCGATCGACCTGGTAGAACGGTCTTCCTGAATAACTGATATAGCACGTCATTACAACAACAATTAGCATGTTAATAGGAATACACTTCGTATAAACTGAAAATTACAACACTCAACAAGCCCTATTGATTAACAATAAGCGCTCCTTTTTTGACGGTGGTATCCCAAGTCAAATTCGTCTCTGTAAAGGCATAATTCGTTGTCAACAGTATAAGCACTTTCGGGGAACTTTCAAGCCAAAATTACGATGCAAGCAAACAACCGGCACTATTGTTCAAGTCGAGTCGAGACTTAAGACAATGTCTGCGATGTCGAGGGAAAAAACTGAATAAACATACACCCGCTAAACCGCAGCGATTTACCGCCCGAAAAAAAGGCAACAATCTTGAATTGCTGTCGTAAAAGTCTCCGATCTGCACAACGCAGCATAAACAAATCAAAACCACAGAGCCTTCAATAATAGGCCATAAAACCAATCGAATTGATGATTGGGTGATTGGGCTCGTTTTTTTGCCTGGTTGTAGCTAATCTACCGCTTGTGGAAATGGTGTGACGCAAATATTGCTGGGGACATTGAAAGAGCATAAATCAGGTTTCGAAACTCTTCAGCAATCAATCGCGATTCAAGTCGCGATCCAATTTCTGAAAGTTGAATTCCGCTTGCTTGCAGCAGCGTTATGAGCGCCTCGCGCGAGCTAAGGCGGAGAATCGAGTTATGATGCCTGCGGAAGTTATGCATCGTTTGCAACAGGTTTCAGTAGAATGGTCAACCATCGCCCGGACAGGACAAGGAACTTTAGTTGAATTCGGTGGTGCTGTTGTGACAGGCTGAGTAATGGTGTGCAACAAGTTGCTCGCAATGAGAGGTACACTGTTTAAGTTCAAGGATTGCGGGTCAGCGCACATAAAGAAATATCAGTTGCTACATTTCCGTGTGCTTCCTTTCGATAGGCAATTATGCATCAATTAGTGTGAGCCACGAGGCATCAAAAATGCCACACTTCATACTTCATATTCGGCGATGAGCTCAGAAAATTGTTATGTGACTAGTTCCCCCCAAAGCTGTTTGCTAAATCGAGAGATACAACAAACTTGCCATCTCCAAATCTATCATGTCATTTAACCTAGCTGTTTGTTGGTGAAAGAAACAGTTGCGAAAAAAAAATCTACAAACACGATTCTGCCATCTTGTTACATTGCATCACATTCGGTCATCCATCGCCCGCAGACCAATGTGTATTTAAATAAAGTGTCAAAAAAAAACTGGTTGTCTTGTGTATATGTGTTATTGTCCATTTGCTCAAAACTTGAAGATCGAGAAAAGAACCCGCTGTGTTCCGACCCCTGCCCAACCGCAGCCGGCTCACCCCGGCGGATGATGATCATCCGCAAGGTGACAAAATGAGACTCTTCTCGCGACGCGGCGCCAACGACTTGTTACAGTGACCTTCATCGGCGCGACTGAATTCTGGTTTTGCAATCCCAATCGATTAGACCCATGAAAGCTGTATATTTATGAGGGGTCACCAAAAATGCAACGAAAAAAAGCAGGAAAATAATTTCCCAACAAGATTGAGAATTCGACGGAGAATAGACCGTGACAGAGACTTAATTATCGGGAAAACGAAATTGGCTTTATTATTCATAAATTTATCAATCATGCAATCTTACTGTAAAATCTAACATCAGCTTCATTATCGGGCAAGCTTGAGACCATTTGCTCGTCTTCTTGCTCAATCATGTGGCTGTTTGACCTTACACTTGAGACGTTAAACGCTTTTCGTTGGCAACAGCAATAAACGCGGAGACAGACAGACAGTTCTTTCTAAATGCGGAATGAGACTACCGTCTGTTGTGTTGCAAGACCTTGAACACAGTGTCGCAAATCGCGCCTCCAAATACTAACAATTGCTTTGTTTTTTTTTTCTACCGGGCTATCGAAACTGTTTTTGATCGTCAAATTATTGAAATTGAAAATAAAAGTACCGAAACTGTACCAAAATAAACCGCAATGAATTGAAAACACACAAATAGTAAATTAGTTATTATTGATTCGATAATTATCCAAATCAAGAATACATTTGGTGGCTCGTGCGATAAGTGCATCAAACTTGCTTTTATATGTCGTCAGTTAGGATACTGTTGCGGATAGTTATAATCGGCCGTTGAATATCTCATTTGATACTAAACGGTTGACCTTCCATAGTCAATTTAAAAAATAGAAACTATCCGTTCCAATGGTGAGAAGGATCTAACGAACTAAAATCTTTATTTCGTGATCGTATCAGATGGACGCTTTTCTATACCAGACCCTACGAAAAGTTACTTTTCAAATTGACACAAAACATTTTTCCTCGATATATTTTCGCCAAACATTTGAGATTATTGCAAATTTATTCATTTGTAATCGGACAATCGCCACTTCGTAAACTTTTTCTTATCGAAGCGAATAAATTGAAAAATATCCATCAACTCGTTTCAACTCATAGTTTTTGAAAAACTCTGACCCCTATACAATAAGCTATAAACAAAATAATTTCAAATTCAATAGGCACCTCGTGCGTATGAAATTGCAGAAAAAAACGTAAGATTTTTCTTTAGATAGCCCCCTTTTCGAGTTTGAGCTTGGGAAGACTGTACATTTTGTAGTTTTTCTCCGTGATTAACCTGAACCAGCGAAATTGCACAAAGAACACACTGAATGGCGCTTGGGAGTATTTTTTTAGATAGCCCCCTTTTTGCACCAACAACTCGGAATGGTTTCAGTATTGTGCAAGTTCTAATACGCTCCATCTTTCAACTATTGATTATCAAAAAAGCACTACTTACAATGTCCTTCCCTTTTTATATGCCGTAGGTATAATTACTATTGATATATCTTACAAAAATCTACTTGACTATCACAAAGCACCATCTTTCAACGGATACGCGTCAAAATTTGACAGCAATCAGTGAAGCAACTTTTGTTATTGTGAAAAAAAATGGAAAAATCCGAATCTCGTGCATTGATGGCAAAATTGCGTAAATTGGGCTTCGAATTGCTTCCGCATCCACCGTATTCTCAAGATCTGGCTCACAGCGACTATTTTCTGTCCGCAGACAGAACAGAATGCTCGCTGGCAAGAAATTTAAGACCGATGATGTGATTACTGAAACTGAGGCCTATTTTGAAGAAATACCGAAAGAGTACTATAAAAATGGTATCGAAAAGTTGCAAGATCGCTATAATCGCTGTAACGGCCTCGAAGACATTTATGTTGAATAATAAAATTGAATATTTCAGAAAAAAATAGTTTTAATGTGTTACCTTATAAACTTCTCAGTCGAACTGTTACACTAGATTCTTTTTTTGTGCGATTTTTTTCCGTGATTTTATTTTACGCGATTTTCTCAAAAATATGTTATTTAGGTATACCGGGGTAAGTTACAATACGGGATAAATTAAAACGGAAACCATAACTTTTACTAAGAATGATGAATTAACGTGATATATTTTTTTCAGTAAACATTCATTACCAGAATATTGGAATGGCTTAACGCAATCCGCACTTTTGTTTACATTTCCTCGTTCTTGAAATCAACACAAACATTTTTGCGCGCTGAGTCGATCGGTTCGAAAGATAATTCGATTTTACATACTGATAAAAAATTCAGCCAAATCGGTCGAGTAGATCCTGAGATATCGATACCAGCTGAAAAAAAATGGTTTCGAGAAAAACTCGTTTAAAAATACCATATTACTTGAGGTGACCTCACATTTCGTAACATTTTTATGTATAAGTTATCGCGATTTACATGTCCTGCAAACTTTTTTCTATTTAGAAACATGTCAAACGCGAGAATTTCCACACGAAAAAGTTACGAGAAAAACATTACTTTTTCAGGAGTCTCCATAGAAAAATGAAAACTATTCCATAAACTATAGAAAATAGAGAGTTGATGTCTTTGACATAAGTTCATATTTTTAAAAGATCTGAAACTTTGTCGAATACGCTATTACGCTAACTTAACTTTGAACAAAATTTAGATTAGTAGTATTTTTTTCAAAAAAAGTCTGAGAAAATTGTTGTTAGAAAAACTTTTTCCCTGTAAAAGTGCCCATCTTCGGATGTATGGATGACTTGTTGGAAATTATAAGGGCTATTTACATATTTTTTCTGAAAATTTAAAAAAGACATTTTTGAGAAAAATTAATTGAAATTAAAAAAAAAAATTTAGTTTTATTTTTTAAATTTTTTGGAGTTTTTTATTGCAAATTTAATAATTTCCTATATTTCATCCTTTGACCAGAATTTTGCAAATATTATAGTTTTTGAGTTTAAAAAAACAAGAAAAAAAATTTGGCCCTTTTCAAAAAATAGTCTAATTTTTTTTCCAAAATTTCAAGTATGCAAAGATGCTTAAATGACCAATGTCTTTACACCCACAACGTGTTACTGCTATCTGATGCGATGCTGCTAACTTTTAAGACGAGTTGGCATTAAATCCGTCTATTGCTCTAGCCAGCGAGCAGTCAACAACATATGTTAAGGTTGAAAACTAATTTAAAAATTTAACAAAATGGCTTGTTTCCTCACCGCTGCACCTTCAACACCTGGAATCGGAATACGTCGTGCAGCTTCCTCAGCTTTTCTCATTTCACTGGCGCGATTGTCCATTCACTGGCGTGCGCAAATTCGAGATATAACACATAAAGGGTGGTAGGGTAGGGCGGGGCTAGTTGGCCATTTTTGAATATATTTGGTTATAACTTTGCAGTACGAAGTTTTGCGTTAGAATGTTATGTATCACAATGGAAAGTAACCAGAGAATCAGTTAATTGACATTTTTCTTTTATTTGAAGTCTCTATATTTCAGAATAAATTGACCAATTAACCCCACACACGGGGTTAATTGGTCAATAATAGGCATGTTATTTTTGAGCAAATAATAAGTTGATTAATTTATAATGAAGTTTTCTTCATTATAAATTAACCAATTAAATCAAAACAAAAACAGTTAACTAATATCATGTAGCAAGTAAAAAAACAAATTAATGAAAATTTCAAGTTATCATCGTTGAAAATTAGTCAGACAATCTTTTCTAGCGATTTCGTCTTTCTTCAACTTTGTGGTGAACCAGAGATGCCAGGTTTGAAGACATGTCTTCATTTTGAAGACATTTAATTTTGTGAAGACATTTTGAAGACATTATGAAATATGTTAAGACATTTCAGTATGATAGCGTACATGAATTTTTAAAAGATATTATTTCTATGAAATTCTAACTACTGGCCGAAAATATCATCAAAAAAAGTAGGGCTTTAGTCTCAGCGAACGAAGCGATCTGAATACATATTGTCTCTAGAAGACAGTAGTTCATTTGCGCTTGAAAATTTGAATGATTGTGACATTAAATTTCTCTTATTTTAAAGATTAACTTTCAAACGACCACTTCATAAATCGAAGGTTTTCCGGTTACATATCTTTTCCACAATTAGTTTCATGGATATGGTTTGAGTTACAACCAACATTTCAAAGCTGAAATAAACAAAAAGAGTTATCACAGTTCCGTTTTTGTTTCGTATAACTTTCCTCCGATATTATGATGAAGACATTTTCTCGTACCATGTCGAGACTTTTGAAAAAAAATTACCTGGCATCCCTGCGACGCACAACTGCTAGCATTTGTTTTGATGACATTTGTACCGTTCGCTCCAAAATATATATAAATAGCCTCCAAGTATGCTACATTACTCAATGCATTATTGTGAGTTCTGATATTCAATGTCAGCGTTTATTATATTTAATGAAAATTTTACAACAAAAAATATAAATGACAATTATATTGCAAGTGGTTTGTATGGTGGTTGTCTCGTTCGAAATACACTGGGTTTAGCAGTAAAAACATATGCTTTCTATATTTGTTTAAAACTTGCGTAATGAAACACGGCATACCTGGAAATTGTATATGCATTGCTCTCAAACGAACAATTTGTGTGACCAACTAGCCCCTCTATATATGAAAAAGAATATTCACGAAAATTCAATAAAAATAATTTTAAAAGCGATTTCCATTAACACTTAAAGCTAATACGTACAATAAACCTTTGTTTTAAGTTTGAGCCGATTTTTTTCATGGTTATTAACCAGTTTTAGAACACATTTTATAATGCGCAAACCGTGAATGATTTTTTTGCAAAATCGGAACCATGTCCGTATTTTTTAACCTACTTAATAAAAAAGTTTTCCGAATTTGCTTATTTTTTTGTATCAGAAATTCGCTATTTTTCATCCATAGATCGCAAATTTTTTGGACGCTCAGATTCCAAGATTTCATCACTGACCAACTTACCCCTATGACCAACTAGCCCCGCCCTACCATACTCTTCGTAACGAGCGTCATGTCGGTTCTGTCATCCATAATGACGGCGACGTTGTGCATCGCCTGAAAAAATGTTCTTACCAGCACCTTCAGTCGCTCCATCTGGATTTTATGTAGAAGGCATCATAAACGCAGGTTTTGAGGAAAATTGAATTATCTTTTCTAGTTTGTTTTTATCGTCATCCGAAACTAGTCTAAAGGGTGTGTCACATCAAATTGCATCACGGAAAAAACGCTGTAGAAATTTAATTTTTAGGAATTATATCTTCAGCTTTCGCTTATAATCAGATAAGAGTGTATAGATCACGTTGGCCATGCTTCACTCAATTTTTCGTAAATTTGGAAAAATGTCGTTGAACGAAAAAGAGCGTCGTGAATTAATCCTGCGCACTCATTTCGAGAATCCGGAGTTGTCACATCGGGACATCGGTAAGATGCTGGGAATCGTCCAATCCACGGTCAGCAGAGTACTAAAACGATACTTCGAGAACCTAACCATCGACCGGAAGGTGAAGAACGGCAAAAATGGATGCTCCGTCAGTGAAAAAGATCACAAGCGCGTAGTTAAGCAGTTTAAACGTGATCCGAGAAGTTCGGTCCGGAATGTCGCCAATAAGCTGAATTTGTCAAGTTCATTCGTCCAGCGGATCAAGCAGCGGGAGGGCCTGCGTACATACAAGGTTCAGAAGGCTCCTAACCGCGACGAAAGGCAAAACATGGTGGGGAAGACGCGAGCCCGGAAGCTGTACACCGAAATGCTGACGAAGCCGCATTGCCTGGTAATGGACGACGAAACCTACGTCAAAGCGGACTTTCGTCAGCTGCCGGGCCTGTTGTTCTTCTCCGCAGAGGACAAATTCAGCGTTCCGGAGGAGATTCGCAAGGAGAAACTATCCAAGTTTGCCAAAAAGTACATGGTGTGGCAAGCGATCTGCTCTTGCGGAAAGCGGAGCGCCCCCTTCGTGATGACCGGCACGGTAAACGGGCAGGTTTACCTTAAGGAGTGCCTACAAGAAGCGCTTACTACCACTATTGAAGCAGCACGAGGGCCCGACCATCTTCTGGCCGGATCTCGCTTCGTGCCACTATTCAAAGGACGTGTTGGAGTGGTACGAAGCCAACGGGATCACCTTCGTGCCAAAGGAAATGAACCCGCCCAACGCGCCGGAGATTCGCCCAATAGAGAAATATTGGACGATTATGAAGCAGGCCCTCCGGAAGAACCCAAAAGTTGTCAAATCGGAGGCGGACTTCAAGAGAAAATGGATTTCTGTTCAAAAAAAAACTACAACCTGACGTTGTACAGAACCTTATGGACGGGGTAAAGAGGATGGTGCGAGCATACGAGCTTGGGCTCGAAGTATGAATAAAAAGAAAATGCCAAAAGTTGTTTAATAGTTTTTATTTTACTGTCTAAAATTTTCAAAAATCGGTCTACTGGGCGAATTTCTACAGCGTTTTTTCCGTGATGCAATTTGATGTGACACACCCTTTAGTAGTTATTTTGTATACATTCTTTTTAAATTCTGCATTGGTGATTCCCATGGATCTGTGTAATTCAAATTCAGTAATGGGGCCAAATCAGAAAATAGGGCACATTTCTAACAGTTCGGCTGAAAAGTTTATAAGGAAAAGTCAAACTATTTTTTTTGCAAAATTCTATTTTATTATTCAACATAATTGCCTTCGAGGGCGATTCAATGCTGTAACTCACGAACCAATCGACCGATTGCTATTAAATTTTTACACGTATCAATTGAAAGATGGTGCTTTGTGATAGTCAAGTAGATTTTTGCAAGAAACGCCATCTAGACGTCAACCTTATGAACTTTTGAGCCGAACTGTTATGGAATAGTAATAGTAACTTCTAAGGAGAGAATGTAGTGTATAGAGAAAATATTGCAATTTAAGCTCCGTCCGTTTCAAATTTATCGAGTATGAAAGTTTGTTTGAGTTTTTCAAATTAGCGTTTTTCAAGACTAGAAGCGAATGAACTGAGAAATTTCAAAGCCTTTATAATTCAAATCATGGTCATCTTTATTCAAGTCACAGTCTCTCTCCAGTTAGAAGGCAGCAGGTTTTCTCAACGCTGATTAAAGACACATAACTTTTGCTTGATTCAAAGGAAAAATGGAAGATGATATCGCACACAGTGATACAATTTTGTGTGGTGGAGGAACCACATCGAATTTTATGTCGTCTGGTGGAGAATGCTTCTGTATATTGGCACCTGATCATTTCTGCACGGAGTATGAGTTAAAAATTCCGAAAACGAGAGCGTTACATGCGGGAATATCTCTTTGCCGGCCGAACGAAGTGGTATGACAATCACTTACGAAATATAAAAGTTTTATGGGTGATGTTTGTTACTAAGTGACCCAAATTTTTTTTCCATGGTTCAAAAACTGCTTCAAAAGTAAACTATTGAAATCACAAAAATCTACAAATATAGATAAAATCAAGAAAACTTATAAATATGCTTGAAAGTCCATCGAAGTCGAAATTGTCTCGACTAATATCGACAAATCTAGTATATTGTTCTTATCAACTGCTTCTACAAAGCCAAACAAAATTACTGGCCTTCTTCAGTGAAAATTTGTTCATCAACGTTGCTGTCGACGTCGCCAACCTACCACACACCCGATTCGGCTCGGAATTTTTGTTGCCGTTCTGAGTGTTCTTCGAAACACTTTTTCAACTCTAGATTGCACATTGTATTTCACTTTTTCTCTAGAACATGAATTGAGAGATGATATATTAACGAATGCGTTCGAGAGAAAATGAACGTTTTGAAGTACCCGGTATAGTGTGTATCATGACCTCAAATCAAACAATTTCTTATCACAGAGATATGATGAATTGAGATGCAAGCTATCTGGATTAAGACGGTTATCGAACGATTGATATCAATGACGTACACGTTATGAGCAAACCAGCGAAACTTGATTGCCAAAGATACGACACTCGAACGTTCCACTTTCCGAAAACAGCTGAGATATCTATTTTTGGTATTATTGGTAATGTAAGTAAGAGTATGCTGGATACAGTTTTTACAAAAATATTGAGTGTTCAAATCACGTAACAGGGACATATGCTACGTTGTGATGAACAATTCCTCTTGCGTACGGTGGCGTCTTCCAGTTGATTTACTGCATAGGGCAATCGACGCTGCTGCACATCATAAACTGTTTCCTCTTCGGCCGGAAATCCCTATGATTCTATTTCCTGCACAAAGCCGCATCGACCGATTGATAGCGAAACCGTCTGAAATCATTTTCTTCTTTTTCCGCGAGCACTTATCGCGTACCACAAAGTGACAAATGCGACACGCTTGATTTGATTTAATGTGAAATTGGTGTTACTCCATTATCCCTTCATGACGACGGGTCTGCTAAATGGTTTTACCCCACCGGGGATTGGTGAGTAACCTTCTGAAGGCCGATTCAGTTTACGAACTCCTTGTATCTGTTGTCCACCAACCAATTGCGGTTTTCTATCCGCTAGAGCCAAATTTAATTCGGCGCTAATCTTGGTTTGTGAGGGCAATCGATTCGCTTCGCCAAAAGTGGGTGATTAAATTGTTTCAGCTATAAATTATTTGGTACGAGCATTGGGCGCTGGGAGAAAATTTCGTCTGGTGGGAATCGGATTTTGACTTGAGTTGTAGAATTTGAATTTGTCTGAACTCTAACAGTTGAACAACAGTTTCATTTCTAAGTCAAAGAGGCAGCGCAAAATGACAAAGTTTTGTTTTCTGAATTCGAAACAAAATTTGTAACCGTTGATTTCAACATTTTGATGCATCCGTACGGTTTGCATCGCCAATGACATCGACGAAAATGAAAACAAAAACCCGTTTGGACGTCTTCGTCCGCTTGGTTTGAATGACAATCAGATGCACATTGCACCCGGTGGGGTCGATGTGGTCATCTAACAGACGAGACTGCTTCCAACCAACGGACGACTGACTGTCGACTGTGTACATATGTAATATCCTAAAGAGCTCGACGGTAAGCTGAATGACGTGAGTGGACTGTAAATAGTTTTCCAATTGTTTCTATTTTCTCGACTTTCGCGTTGTTGTTTCAACGCTCGTAAAATGAGCGATTGTCGAAAATAGAATTTAGGTTTCAGCCAATGTCTCGTAAATTTACGATTGAGAACTTTTACTGTGGCTTTTGAATTAATGATTGCTTCATAATGACTACTTTGAATATGATTTTGGAAATTCAAAATAGCTTCCAAAATAAACTTTTCTCCAGTTCTTTCAGTTCTCTTTAGATGCTAACAGATTCACTAGAAACTAGTCGACGCCGATCACTATTATAAGCGGTAGTCGTCGACACACATCTTTCAACACGATTAGCATAATAGTTTCAAGGCAAACTAATCTTGATTCTACATTTTCCCCCCACAAACACACACACACAAACACATCCTCATATGGCTACAGTCAGTCTGTGCGATCCACAAAGTTCTTCCGAGAGACAGTGCGGAAAAGATAGGAGCTAAAAAGTTGTCTTGTTGCCAAGGCTTCTAGGAACCGGTAATTTTCACTCTCACTATCTGTTCGAGGACGGCGCGCAATGGAATGAGGACCTGTTCGTGTGCAGGAATTTATGAATGCTTTTAAACCCGATTCTACATGGCTTCTATAATGGTTTCCTGATTTTTTCGATCACAGGTATTCATCTAAGTCGCTTCGTGATATTATATTTTGCTACTTTGGGCAACATAGTCTGGCGTGTGGTAGATTTGTATGCTAACACAAGTTTTTGATATAATTTGTCATTGCATTGAAAACATTTGAAGTAAATCAGAGTTTTGAGTGAGTGTTCCTAGTTTATGAATCTTTCATCAATACTGATGGTATACGGCTGCCTAATTCGTCGAAGGACAGGGATCTTTTTCTCATTTCACCAATATCTGGGCAATTTTTTGCATGTTCCTCCTGACAAGATCGTATGGAAATCTATTAAATCTTCATGTTTTCAACAATTCGTACTGTTTAATAATTGAAAAATCGTATTTTAAGATTAATCCCAAAAATTTCAAAGAAATGTCATTTGAAATATTTTTAACGGTAAACCCGCTTTGTAAGCGGATGCGCAACCGTTTTGTTATGAATTTTCTTCTCCTAGCATGAAGAAATGCTGTGAACCGCTCGCTGGCTGGTGCAAAATTTAATGGACCTCGGAGACTGCTTTATTTATATTCGGCTATTCGCCCGTCGCAATAAGCTACAAACTGGAGCTTCTTCTTCTTCTTCTTCAATGGCACTAACGTTCCTAGAGGAACTTCGCCGTCTCAACGTAGTATTACTTGCGTCATTTTTATTAGTACTTAGTTGAGATTTCTATGCCAAATAACACGCCTTGAATGCATTCTGAATGGCAAGCTCTAGAATACGCGTGATCACAGTTCAAGTCGGAGGAAATTTCTTTGACGAAAAATTCCAGAACGGGAATCGAACCCGAACACCCGGCATGTTAGTTATGACGCTAACCACTCGGCCAAGGGAGCACGCTGAAGCTTACATATTGTGAAATACACTCGACAAAAAAAATTAGAGAAACAGAAATTAAATGATTTTTGACATTCTGTAACATCGTGAAAAATCAATCCATACAGATCATATAGTACATCCTAGTACATCATTTTATAGCTATTAGATTATTATACGTACGTATTCTTTATTTTGGTAGTGAACAGCAATATCGGGAAGAAATAAAAAAAACAACTTTTACTGTTTATTCAAAAAAAATGGGAACTAACACAATTTTTTGTTAACCGACTCCAAAGCAAATCCGATAAACCTAATCAACCAGATTTCGTTTGGTTCTTAAAACGTTCTTATAGAATCCTCCCAAACAGAGATATTTTTGTGTGAATGAAAAAAATACCCCTTCGTCATTGATTATGAATAATTCAATATATATTTATAGCACCGCAAATTGAAAGGCAGTTTTAAAAACTCCAACAAATTCTATACAAGGATAATTTATTGCATTGTCGGAAAAATATTTATTTGAATTTTTCGCACCGATTTCAAAAAAGTGCAATAAACAGATTTTTGTAATACTTTCGAAAATTATCTGTAATTTTGCAAATATTGCAGTAAGCTCTAATGTTAGCAGGAAAATTTTTAGCCGCGTGTATTCCCAAAACACATTTGAACGTATTGATAGTTGAGCCGTTTTTATAGCCGATCGATCAATGTTTGAACTAAATTAGAGGAGCACCTCATCGCAAATTGTACCAGAAATAAAGGATTCTATGCGTACTCTCAGAATGAGCGGTTCGTAACTTTCGTTTTCATGCATTTATAGGTACGAGGATTCCAAGGAATGATGATAGTCACACGTTTCAACTTGTCACCCACTTAAAAACTCATTAAAACGAAAGAACACGAATCGTTCATTCTGAGAATACAGCAATGCATTTGAATCCGGACGCTTTTCAATCCGGACACTTTTTCATTATATTCAATATCATACCAAAACCATAACTTTTTTGCATTTTGAATTAATGATGATTGATAGTTACTATTATACCAATTTAGTGTAGTGTCAAGCATTGTACATGGTTGTTAACAAAACGCAAACAAATATATATGTGTTACATTTCCGGAATAAAAAGCACCTTCAGAAGATGATTTTAACTCCGGACAACGGATTAAAATAACGATGAAATTTCTTATTGAAGAAATCGCATAAGAGTAACCGGAATTAAAAGCAAAAGTGCACGGATTTAAAATGTGTTTAATCTGAAACACCCTGTGTTATATATCTAATATGTCTCTATTCTATATGTAGATCTACAGTATCGACATCTGGTAGCAATATCTATTTATGGAGGCATATTATTCTCTATCAGAAGGCTGAAGCTAACGAAGGCGGCCAGAAGGTTTTGTGAGCGGCCGAGATGTTGATGAATTCATCCAGAAGGTTGATGTATAAAATTGGTAGGTTGAAAAAAGTTCAACTGGAAGGGAGTTCAACCGGGAAGTCAGAAGGAGTTCAGCCGGGAGATTGGAAGGATTTCAATCGGGAAGTTGAAGGAGATTGCAATCAATCCAACAAGGAGGTTGAATCAAGAATCAAGCTGCGGGTTTGAAGTGAATTCTACTAGGAGGTTATAGTAGAAGCAAGTGAGTAAAGGTAATCAAGTGATGGGAGAAAATCCATATTCGGAAGGTTGGTAAATACAATCGAGAGTTTATCAAAACCCAATGAAGAAAATAAAAAGATCGTTCTGGGAAACTGAGAGTTTTTACTTTAATGGACCTAAGCGATATTTGCAATGAGGTGGAAAGAATACATGAATTATGCCATTTCTTCAGAAATATTTTATTGTTTTCAAAGTACAATGGATTTTGTGATTGTCGAGCAATAGCAGAATTGATCCGTTTACGCTGCTTTTTGCTACCTTTTTCAAATGTTCCAAAACATTGAGAAACAGCTTTCCGTCATCCAACCGCTAGTTGGGCAAAGTCAATGGATCCAGGTGGACCACCTGTGAGCATAGAATCATGAAAACGTTCCGTTCGAAATAAGTTATAGCTCTTCCCATCTCATCTTCGCTGGTGCTGGCTCTATCGGGTTTCTTTTTGTAGTTCCGAACCATCTTCAGGTCTGAGAATCAGGCTAAATTGATATTTGTTAGAACAACAATCAAGCACAAATTTAATGAGGTATTAAACAGTTTTGAATGCGCTCCGTGAACGATGTTCGAATGTGCTCCACCACCATCCGAAGATTAATCATAATTGTATCTAATGGATAGACCTTTGTTTCCCCGTTGTGTGCACGTTTTTTTCATATCATATGAGTTACTAACTGAACTGGTGTACTTGAATTTCTAAATCGTTCACAAAAGAATTGAGGAAATACTTACAACTTCGATCTCAAAAGTTTCGAAACATGCACGAAAAAGTGCACTGTGTTGTTTTCGTAAATAATAGGTCGTTTATTATTATTAGGAGCTTATCAAACTATATGACAGCTGTTGGTGAAAGGGTAACTTAATTACTTATATTTTTAATTTGGTATAAAATTGTACCACTTATTTTTTTCAAAAGCCTTGTCCGAAACCGCCCCCTGTCCTCTACATGACGACGTTTACGCCGCAGTATCGCTTGGTGCTGCTGATCATAAAAGCATTTACAATGCAATGATGGATCATTTTCATAAGGACGGAATTTCTTACAAGGTTCGTCTGAAAGAATTTGCGTCGGACGGTGCGACGTATGTTTTGCCCCAAAAAAAAGGATTAAATTGTTTGTTCCAGGCTGAAAAACCTAAATTCACGATGCTACTTGAAGAGTTAAATGATGTTTATTTGATTCTCACTATTGAATTTGGAGATCATTCGAAAAGCGGCATGAATTTTTAGGTTGGACGCTCAAGGCTGCGGCAATACTAATCCCAGAAACTTTTTTCGAGCGAATTTTTTTTTTAATATAATCAGAACAAAAATAAGCTTCGAGATCGGATCAGCAACGATATGATGAACGCTATTTTGAGATCAAAAGATTTGATTAAACATCGTGGCGGCAGTTAAAATTTTAATGAATGATAGTATGCAATCTAGATTCAGAAAAACTATATACACTGCATTTCATAACTATAACGCCACTTCATTTTTCTGAGTTTCCAGAGATATGTAAGAAGTCGGTTGAATTGAAGTATATAGTGTAGGATATAATAACTATCTTCATTTGTAAGACTAGCCAATTGAACTTTATTGTTGTGTCCAGGCGCAAAACATTCAAAAAACTAAAATTCCAGTGGTTCATAACTATAGAACCAGATGGAAGAACTCTCACTCCTTTGCAAAGTTAACGTCAAAAACTTTAAGTTTAAAAAAAAGTTTAAGAAGAGAGAAGTATCCTCTGCGTATATTGAATACACACTACAACATGGTGCAGCTTAGTCGAAACCAAGGCGCTTATATCAATATAGAACAAGTGAAACAACATCATCACTTCAATACGAAAGGGATTACGGTTTGTAGAGCGGGGGTTGTTTGTTTTGTTATTGCTAGGATACGCCATTTTTGCACATTCACATACGAGAGTAGTAGAAATGAGAATGAAATTCTACAAAATCATCCCTTTTTTCACATACATTCGCGAAAGCCGAACATAGTAGGCATCGTTCGAATAAGCGTCGTAGCAGTTTGTAGATAGCCACCGGCAGCGTTCTGATGATTTTTCTGTTCTTCCGACCGGGTAGAAATTTTCACCAGAGCTGTTTGTAAACAATACCGACAGCAATTCCAATATGGCTGGGAGTGCATTTCATATGATTGTTTCACCTGGTATATATAGAGGCGCCTTGGTCGAAACCACCCCGAATGGGTTCTTTGAACTGATTGAGAACTAAAGATGACCTACGAATTAGAAAATTATTGTAATTCATGTGAAATTGACGTTAATTTTGTAAAGGAGTGAGGATTTTTCTATCTGTTTCTATGTTTCAGTGTAATGAAACAATGGAATTTTAGTTTTTTGAATATTTTGCGCCATCCCACAACAATAAAGTTCAAATGGCCAGTCTTATAACTGCAGATAGTTATTATATCCTACACTATATACATCAATTCAACCGACTTCTTACATATCTCTGGAAACTCAGAAAAATGGAATGGATTGCAAATGTAAATGTAATATGTGTAGTAAATAAATGAACTTTTTTTATGATAATAAAATAGAATTTTCTGTACAACGAATATTTTCGATGGTACATATTTTTGGACGAAAAGTATAGATGAGAAAGAGTTTTAACCCCTTTGGTACAGATGAAAATGTGGCAACACTGAGCGTATCAAAAATGACCAGTTTCGCCCAAACCCGCTAATGCATCCGTCACTTTTGCTTTTTTATTTGAAGGAAAGCGGTCGAAGCACACCGTTTGATCGTTATAATGTTATTTGGGAAACTCCAAGCGCCTAATCATTGCTTTCAGCAGGTGAAGCCGGCCCATCCACTGCAAAGCCAATTCGTTTCGGCCGAAAGACCATGCTCCGTGTGTAGAGGGATCGAGTGGGTATGATGTACCAAAAGCTTCTGAAATCGGGTGAAACAGTGAATACCGATCGCAACAAACAAACAAAAATGATTAATTTTGAACTTTGCATTGATGGAAAAAGACCGTAATGAGTCCGAAAACACGGTTATGTGATATTACAGCATGGCAACACACCCGCCGAATTCTCCAGACCTAGCCCCGTCAGATTGTCACATTTTTGCTCCAATGCAGAGTTGCCAACCTTCCAGTTTTTTTAGCATGCCAGCGAAACAGCCAAAGGCCGAAAATCTCCAGTTTTTTAAAAAATTTCTCAGTTTTATCTAGCTTTTTTATTTTTTCGGCATTTTCAAGTTTTTTACTCCCTATTGTTAAGACTGCTTCCACGACTTGATTGAGGTTATCGAAACTGAGCCAGAAACGTTTTACGAGACTGTGGTTGCCTGTTTTAATAGAGACGGAATACCATACAAGCAGGATATTCTTGTAGGATATTCTGCCGAAGGGGCCAATAACATGACCGGTACCGAGAAGTCATAAAGAGCGTATCTAGAAAAGTACTGCCCAAGTTCGCTCACACTAAAATGTGTTTGCCATAGTATGGTTCTGTGTTTAATATATGAATGTAAACACATCCCTGAGAGAGTTGAGCAGCTGTATAAGGAAAACTTAACCTATCTTAGCTGTACTCCTTTACGATACAGTAAGTTTGCTGAAATTCAAATTCTCTTAGAGTTGAAACTGTTGAAAATGCTGCATCCGTCAGCCACACGGTGGATTTCATTAGAAAATGTTTTATTATACATCCATTCCATGGCGAACCGATATAGTGGTTCTCAGATTTTCGACTTTTTCCCCCTTTTTCCAAAAATCACATTTTTCAAAAATTCATAACTTGTAAACTACTCCACCGATTTAGACGGTCGGCATATCAAACTAAAGCTAATTAGCTAGTCATTCTTGGAAAAATGCTACGCTTGCAAAAAATCCAGGTTTTTTTTTATCCCATTCATTTATTTAAGGCTCATTAGCATTTTAGCTGTAACAGAGCCGAATTTTAATCTTGTACATGTCACATGGTTATCATATCTATAATTAGCAAATTACACAGTTGCCATTCGCCAGTATTCCTTCTATACCATTACATATGGTACATTCACACAGTAGCCATTTAGGCGTAAGAGTATTCTTTCTGTTCTTCCATTATCCAGTTGGACCACCGGACAGCGGAGACAGTTGATTGATCATTGTTGAGTTATTCATAGAACAGCAGCCCGATGTGTCTTGCAGAGCAGAGCAGTTGTATGGATGAATCGATCTTATTTCGACCGTGGATCGATCTCCATCGCTGATGATTGTTGCGTGGACGTAGCTATTCTGTAACAACACAAAGATGGTCAATGAGACCCCTGAGTTTTGAACTCACGATCGATCGCTTACTAAGCGAACGCGCAACCAATGTGGCTACGGAGACCCCCTGGTTTTGGTTTTGTCATTATTGATAGTATTCGTTTTATATAGTTTTCATAGTCTCGGGACTAAGGGCGCTATATTTTTTTTCAAGGAAAGCTGAGGATTTTTAACATAAAATTATTTTTTTGGACCATTTGGGCAACCTTGAAAAACCATAACTGAAAAACGAAAAAAAACGCCTCCGTGGTTTCGAGATATGTTATGTGAAAAATCCTCAGCTTTCCATAAAAAATATTAAAAAATATAGCGCCCTTGGTCCCGAGACCATGAAAACTATAAAAAAATACAATCAATAATGACAAAACCAAAACCTGGAATGTTTGCAAGCGTAGCATTTTTCCAAGAATGACTAGCTAATTAGCTTTAGTTTGATACGTCGACCGTCTAAATCGGTTGAGTAGTTCACATGTTATGAATTTTTGAAAAATGCAATTTTTGGAAAAAAAAGGGGAAAAAGTCGATATGTCGGATCAGCCTAAAATGAAAATGGGCACCCCAACAAAAAAATTAAAAAATACGGGTCTAATGTTTTGCGATAAAGAACAACACTACCACTTTTCACGAAAATCTGAGAACCACTATATCGGTTTGCCATGGAATAGCTGTATACGTATATTGGAACGTTACGAACCGCTCCGAATTTATTTTGGATTTATTTTGAATGGTGATAAAGTAGAGAAGATCCGAGCAAGATGACGGTTTAAATAATCCTTCGACGATCATTTATTCAACCTTCTCATCTCATACTCTAAGCATGGTGAACAATATGACCAGAATATTTCAAAGCGGAAGTTCGGAGCTATTTACTTTGCATTCGTCCGTTTTAAGATTGTTCAGGACACTTTTGGATAACTTTTTTGAGACAGATATAAAAAAAACAATCTGAACAACGTGCATATATGCACTCGTGCACACTCTTTACAGATACACGGGCCAGAGGTTGTGCAGTCCACTGATGATTCAACAAGAGCCAAAGATTGTTCCGCTCATGACAACTCTACAACGTGCAGTTCGATCAGGAAAATTATGTCAGTTTGGATAACGTTTATGTAGGTGCCGCGATTGAATTGTTGGTCAATGAATATTTGGTTGTATGTAAAATCTTGCATTTAATTTCAATGATCCTTTGATTATCAACATGACGAATATAGATCCAACTAATGTCATAAAAAGGAAGTATATGTGAATTGTTCTCCTTCTACAAAGTCTTCCGAATATTTGCGATCGAAATCGAAAAATTGAGGATATTGATAACGAGTTTGGGGAGATCCGAAACCTGGATTTTGCTTCACTGTAAACGACCGCAAGGATACTTCTTTTTTTTTGGGGTAAAATTTTGTCACTAAAAAGGAGTGTTGTCACTTTTGCTTATCCTAAGTTGAAAAATATTATTCCTATATTTTTGATTTTGCCGCAATACTAAGCAATCGTTGAACGATTGTTTTCAGAATACAATTTGAACAAAACAAAACTAAGAAATAGAACAGGAACAAAAACTATGCGCGGAATTCTAGCCTCCAAAAATTATGTAGACATGCATAAAGAACAGTCAGGGTTAGTAAGAATCACACAGAATGTAAAACAAATGTATAATGTTAATAATGATCAAACAGATTGAGGAAATTTAAAAATTCTACGGTACTAACGTATTAACGCCAACGAAGCTCAATTTTTTATGAGTTTATTTTTTTATATAAAATTTATTCTGAGGGTAAAGTAATAGGGTGGCAAAGCTCCCATGTAACGAGGATAAGGAACATAGACGGTCCCAATTCATCGAGGTGACGCAATCCGAGTCGACCGCCGACTCGCTGTCAGAAGCGGCGGCCTCTCGCAAGCAAACCTGTTTCCTCAAATTGTAAACAATAAATTTCACTAAGAAAAAAATAAATTCATATTGAAAATAACGCTCCGGTGGCAGTAATACGTAAGTACCAATGCTAAATAATGACACTGTCACTGTATACCCTTATTTGTATTGTTAATATAAAAAAATGAGAAAAAATAAAAGAAAAATCTGCCAGTTTTTTCAAATTTTTTCCAGCTTTTTTAAAAATTTGGTTGGCATCTCAGCTCCAATGGGACATGCACTTGTCTGGAGATGTGCGAAATGTGTGAAATCAAACGGGGATTGTTTTGGATAAAAAATTTCTGAAGTTCTCCTGAAAATTGTGTGTTTTTGGACAGCCAACCATAGCGTCAACGGACCCATCAGCAGATAACGATTCCAGGTTGCTTAGGGACAGAGGGTATACTCAATCGTAGGCAGGCCGAGTGATTGGATCCTTCAAAAATATACGTTAACATAAGTTATGAATTTACTTTTCAGCTCCTATTTTCTACTCAGTTCCCCGACTAAGATTGGATGTAATATACCTACCTCATGCGCGATCAAGTCCTTGAAATTCTTGAACTAATGTCCCTCTCTACGATTCTCGAAATGCATCAAAAGAAAAGAAGAATGTGAACGTCCCCTGCGATGTCGAATCGAGGATGTTCGAATGTGCGGGCGAGAACCGTATCTTCTGAGTGCACTATCGCCATCACCTTCATTCACGTGGCGCATCAAGCCCCATGTCACCTGGGGAAAATCCACCCGTCACTCACTCTCGGAGTTCTGCCAACGCGTGAGAACCGTCTCCCCTGTTGGAGGTTTCGCTGAACGGTACAAAAGTGGGCAAAAAAAACTGCGCGCCATATAAAAGCGTGATTCTCGCCGAACGCTCTCTTGCGTTTACCAGGTTCGGTGTCAAATCGGACACCGTAAGTGTGCAGAACCACATAATTGTCTCGCAGTTACGCGGGCTCCTAAAACCCAGCTGCGGTCAAGCTAAGCACTCTCCACTCTCCTTCGCTCAGTTTTCCTCCTTTTTTTCTTCTTCTTCTTCCACTGTCGCCGTCGAATCGCGTCGAGACGAGCGGCGCGAACCGAACCGTTGTTGCTCCAAAAAGGCAGTCCTAGTGGCCAACCGACGCCAGTGTGCTTTCAGTGTGATTCAGTGTCTCAACGCCAGCGCCAGCAACATTCGCTGGGTCCGAACCGAACGTTTAGCACAGGATATTATATCTTCCTTTTTTTTTTGGTTTTTTGAAAGTGTGAACTGGGTGAACAACAACTCGTGAACGGAATTGGTATATTGTTACTAGTGCGTTGAGTGATCGCGAAAATTCGCACACGGACAGATTGGCGACGAACACAAGCCGGATTTTCCGAGTGCCTTTAGGTCATAAGTTTTCTTGAAAGTTTCTCCTCGCGCAGGAGATTCTTTTTTACGTAGCGTCAGAGTTTGAAATAATTTGTACACCTGAGGGGTACACCCAGCAGCGGTAAATATGGCGAAATTGGTTGCCATAATTTGCGTCCTGGCTTTAGTGGCTTCGGGTGAGTATTTTTTATGGTTTTTGCTTTCCACTTAGTGAATAAATACTGAAAGTAACCGGTGAGAAGTTCCCATGTCAACAGGCGACGAACCTGCAATCTTGATTTTGATTGTGTAATCGTTCATCGAACACGTTTTGTTCCTTCAGAGATACTTCTCGGTGAAAAGTGACAACTTCACGAACGGAAACATCAATCTGATTTTAGAAAATAGTCAATATGCTAAGTTCTCCACACAAAAACTCTAAAAAAAATTAAGTGACTGCAATGATTTCAAGCGACGAACTTTTCCACATGAACATCGCTTTTTTATTCAACCTCGGGGGAGACTAACCAATGCATCGTATAAAGATGGCTCTCATCCGAACAGGTCAAGCGATATTCAAATTCACGCAATGCTGTTTTTGTCGTTGTTTTGCAAGCACCAATTTGCCTTCGACTCTCAAACAACGGCCACATTATGTGCTGTGGCAAAAAAAGGCACACACTGCTAATTATCAATGTTGTGTTTGTATGCGAATGTTTGCACATTATACCATTCGCTTTTTGTGTACTTTTTTTGGCATGGCACTTTTGAAAGTTGTTTTTCTTCTTCACTCCGTTCAATTCTTTGCTTTTTTCCATTTTATTCATGCAACTTGTCGAGTGTTCTCGGCTTTTACTATCGGTGGTTTGATTTAGCGATAGTGTTTGCTATTTTATTTCAAAATATACTTCATTCGTGCTGCAAGATTAGGAGGCGAACGAAATATAGCGTGCAGTTTGGCTAA
Organism: Toxorhynchites rutilus septentrionalis; assembly: GCF_029784135.1. Taxonomy (NCBI): domain Eukaryota; kingdom Metazoa; phylum Arthropoda; class Insecta; order Diptera; family Culicidae; genus Toxorhynchites; species Toxorhynchites rutilus. The sequence continues at coordinate 49,501,865 of NC_073745.1, forward strand.
TTGGTTGTGCCCCGGAAACCTACATTTGGAGGCGAACATGTTACCAGTGTCAGTTCCGCCTTTTCCAAAACTGAATGTGTTTTTCTATTTTTGGAAAAACTCATGTTTTCCTGCTAACCTCCTAGGAATTCATTGCTGTCATTCCACTCACACACACACACAACAACCGGTGATAAACTAACATTTCACATGTCGTTGCCGCGTGACATATTTGGCAGCCTCTCTGTGTCTCGCAGCATGTCCATACAGATTCGGAACAGGTTCGCTCACAAATAACACACATAATAATCGGCTGTTTCTTCTTTCGCTGCTCTTCGAATCAGCCTCCGTTTGTCGTAGATTTCATAATACACCTCAATACAACCTTTCTTATAAACTCCACGTCCACAAAAGCCGCGTGTGACATTCACAAAACACCCCCTCAACATCGTCCCAGTCCCAGTCCCAACTGGTTTGCGGCTGGAGAGAGTTCCACTCGCATTATTATGTGGCCCGATAACACAAGATACAAGCGATCAGCTCGAGATGCTTATTTTTCTCACCGTTTTTTCCTCGATTTCCAGCTGCAGGATTGTGTAATTTCAACATCGTCGTCATCCCCGCGACCCCGTCCGCGATGGCTGCAGACATACCCGGCTGAACCGCTCACCACACTTCGGTGCGGTATCCGGTATGCAAGCACATTGCGTTTTCGGTCTTGACATGAACCCTCCGAAACAGCCACGAAAAAAAAGTGAACAATAAATAACAAATTGCTCGCTTACAGTGCGCGCGTTGCAGCGGTCGGAACATTGGCTGCCATTGCGCCCAAAACGGGGTGCGGCCCGTTGACAGGTCTGCGTTACGGCGATGACGACGACGACGACGTAAACAAATTTCTGCACAATCCAGTTTTGTTGATACCCGATTTAGCTGGATGCATAAAAATGGAAAAAAAAACTCAATCAATAAACACGTAAATACGAGAGAGTTTGAAATAACTGGTATTGTGGCATGCAACTGACGCAATTTTTGCTTTATTCAGGGCAACCTTCTGACCTGATTTCGGGCGAGTGACTTGTCTACTCCGAACACTTGTGCGGTGGAAATTGTGAACCAACTTGCGGGGGAACAATTCTTTGGAAACGAGAGTTTTTCACATTCATAGTCGAAGTGAACAAGTCTTCAAACGTTAAAAACTGTACAGGGTGTAAAAAGGGTAGATTTCCGAAGCTATTCTTATAACAGCACAAACACACCACACACATGTGTCTAGAATTTAAATGCAAATTATTCATAGATTGCATGAATGAAGTAATTATTAGTCATTCGAAAACCGGTAGATGCAATCGTTTATGCATGTCGTGCATCTTGATGTACCTTGGTATTGCGACATCTGTCTTTCCAACATTTTCGTGCAAGTCGTCGACACGCAACGAACAAAGTATCGGCTAGTGTGGGATTAAGTCACAGCGTTTTGTTCAACCCCTTTTTGAAGTTTGATTTGAACAGGAATTAAAGAATGCAAATTCTGTGCTTTATTAATACTAGCAACTCTTACGTGGGATCATGCAAACATATTTTCGAAACACTCTAGTCTTGATGTTTTGCTTCATTATTCGGTAGTTCAGGTAGTATACATTCAACACTAGCTCAGATCGAAAAAATCGTTATTTTTGCTGTTCAGTTGCTATCAGACTTCTTTTCAATCAAAGCATCAAAACCACAAATTTTCAGGGATTTTTTTTTGCGAGCTTTATCATTTCTCAGTGTGAGAAAGTGTAGAATTAGGAGCTTTCACCTCTTTAGATCTTTTGATGAACAGGTGACGAATTGTCTCTCGAGAAATGTTTAACTTCAGAGAGTGCTTGACTTGAACCAATAAAATTGAGGTTGCTTCGAATCATTTTCCGCCTCATCCGATTGAAGAACTTCAATTTATGTGGAGTTCTTCTAGTTTTTCCGTGTCATTCGAAATTTCTCTAATTTCTACTTTTGCTTGGTGAAATGCTTCAATGTTTTCTCTTCGGCATTTCGCAAACTCTTAATCCAAAAAAAAACATTAAGCGATGAATCAAATGAGTGGTCGTCTACAAAATTGACACTGCAAACATTTTTCACAAATACATATGAAAACCATGACATCGTTGTCACTAATACATCTAGTTATAACTTGAAGTCATATTCGTCACACCTAAGAGATGGTGAGCAAAATTCAACTGGTCTTCTATAAATTGGACGATACTTATATTTCATCCTCTCGCCTCCATCTTTTGATTGTGATGAATTGACCAGGGCGCTTAGAAGTATATCCTAAGATGGGAAAATACGTCGATACCGCTCTGCAGCCATTTTCAAAGTATACTGTGTCTTATTTGTAAACAAAACACAATACACTTGTGCACTGTTTGTAAAACTTTTCGTCTTTCCTACACGTTTATTCTCGAATAAAGTGCTAGTATCAACTAGGATTGGGCGATCTTAGATCGATCCTTTTTCAATTTTCAATTTTTTATCGATTCTTTGTACTCCAAAAAATCAAGAACATCGATCTTTTCTTTTCGATCTTCCTATCTTTTCGTTAAAAAATTAGTGGTGTCCACAAATTATATTTACCCCACCATATTCACTAAACTGACAGTGAAAATTGTGACGAAATTAGATGGTTCAATTCACTTCAGAAAAGCATTCAATCATAGGACTTCGTCAGGATTCCAAATTTTAGACGCTTGTAGAGATACATCTAGAGATGTGTGCCATTTGAGAAACCTCGAAGTCCCGCCGGATCAAGTGAAATCTGCTACAAATAAATTGAAGTGTTCAATGTCTAGTCCCGATGGCATCCCAACCTATATCCTCAAAAAATGTTGCGAGGAGTTGATTTGTCCTGGTTTGCGTAAGCAATATTGATGCAGGTGCTCAAGTCGACACCGTCTACACAGACTTGAAATCAGCCTTTGATAGAGTTGACCACGGAACACTGCTGGAACGATTAGGACGAATTGGTGTCTCCGAGGATCTTGTCAGTTGGGTTAAATCGTACCTCACGAATGGTATGCTCACCGTTAACGTTGGGTCGGAAAGATCGGAACAATTTTCGAACCTGTCTGGCGTGCCACAAGGGAGCAATCTGGGGCCCTTGCCATTCTCAATGTTTATTAATGAGCTTTCTATCGTACTACCACCTGGTTGCCGATTGTTTTACGCCAATGACGTCAAAGTTTACGTGGTCATCAGAAGTTTTGAAGACTGCCATGCTTTACAACGGCCGCTGAATCGTTTCTCTGAATGGTGTACACGGAACATGCTAACGCTAAGCATTCACTAATGCAATGTTATTACGTTTCACCGCAAGCTGAATCCGATAATATTCGATTATACAATTGACGGACAGTCTCTCGATCGTGTCCCTAAAGTTCGTGATCTTGGCGTTATCCTAGACTCAGCATTTACCTTTGCATTGCACTAGAACGACATGATATCTAAAGCCAGCCGGCAGCTGGGATTTATGTTTAAAATATCCCGAGAATTTAATGACCCACTTTACCTCCGGTCTCTATACTGCGCTCTGGTGAGATCGATTTGGGAATCAAATTCCCAAGTATGGTGTCTATATCAGCCAACGTGGACCGCTAGAATCGACTTGATACAAAGGAAATTTATGAGATATGTCCTCCGTCGTCTTCCGTGGCGAGATTCTGTGAACCTACCCCGAAAACGAAGATCGATGCCGATTGTTGGGACTTCAGACACTGCAGAGAAGGAACATTGTTCAAGCTGTGTTCATTGCGAAAATTTTTAACGGAGAAGTCAACGCACCTGAATTATTAGGACAACTCAACATTTAAGCTCGTGAACGACCGCTTCGCCAACGAAATTTTCTGCTGCTTGAGCCCCGGAACACTTTATACGGCCTTCGCGAACCAATGCGCTTCATGTCGGCTAGTTTCAACGAAGTCTTCGTCCATTTCGATTTTGCCTCTACTGCGTCTGAATTTAAGCACCGGCTCCAGGACCTGATTAGGTACCACTGACAACGAAGACTGCTATGGACAACGGCACAGTTCCCACTCAGTTTCATCTGCTTTTTTATGATCTGACTACAGGTTTAAGCTTACTGTTATTTTATTTACTGTTATTATTCGAGATGTCGCGTTCAAAATTTACTGTTTGTTTATGTATAGATTGTTTGTAAAGTTTGTTTGTAAAAAGATGTGGGGTTTTTACGCCTTCTCTTGGTTTTTCCCCATCATATTTTTATTAAGACAACAATAGTCAGATGAATAAATAAAGAAATAAAGTAATCATAAAGTAAAGTAACATGTGGGCCAGCTAAAGCGTTCTTTTCTAGAACTTGGATTACTACCAATGTCCTGGAAAAAAGATGGTAGAGTTTCGATTCACATAGCATGCCCTGCCAAAACTATTTCTCAAATAGTGACGTCAGTCGTTGTGTTTTCTTTGATTGCCCACCGCATCCGTGTGAAAATGCTTTTTTCAATAAGTGTGTTATCAATGAAAAAAAACATACGTATCCCGCGTATAATAAACATAACGTGATAGCATGCAGTGAACATTTGTAAAATCACGTCGAAATAAACCAACAAAAGTGATATTTTAGTGAAACATTTTTACTCCCCCAGGGCCATAGAAACAAACGAACTTATCTAATTTTAATGATACCATATTAATATTACTATGGCTGTCAGTGTGGGTGTGTGTGATGTGAGAAAAATGGTCTTCAATTAAGCAGCGTTCCACTGAAAAAGTTACTGCTTTTGAAGACTAAAACTACGACTACACACTGGGTTTTTTCTCCATATTAATAAGGGAAATAGGCCACAATACAATTGTCATCTGTTAAAAGACAAAAAGTTGCAAGATTTCATGAGAAATTTGGCTCAAACCATCATGAAACCGTGAGTATTTTGAACATTGTTTTGTTTCTTCTATATACACTTCGTGAAGAACGCAAATAATTACGAAACCATATTTCGGTCGCCAATACAAATATACTTCGCCTACTGCTTCACCTGGATATGTACCTCATTGGATTACTACCAAGATTTCGACTAAATTCCAAACGTCTGTCACGGTTGAGTTTTATAGAATCACTAGCTGACCCGGCAAACTTCGTCCCGCCCAAAATTTGTGTGTTGTTATCAATACCTTCAAACATTCACGTATATTACTATTAGCAAGTTCATGGGTTCAATAGCAGAACTGTTCATTGATTGATCTTCTAATCGATCCCGTTGAATTTAACTTTTACTATAAAATTCCTAGTATTTCAAAAACAAAACTCATAATTATAATATCAGATTATTTTGAGACACAATTCTCGTTCAAGATTTTTCAACCACTTGCAAATAACATGTTTCTCCGTTACATGTAATAAATGTTTTATACAGAAAATATTATAGAATAAAGACTGCCCTAAATGGTCAAAATGCTTCCTCGAGTTCTACTCTTATCAACACATCCGGCGATCCTTTTTTTTTTGTATAGATAGAAGAAGATATAGGAGTGCGTTTCATCACATCAAAATTCATTTCCAGTTTCATACAAAGATCAATTTCGCTAGCTCGAGTAATGCAGAAATTTGTGTTTCATTTGTATGGCAGCCCCCCCTTAGAGAGTGGGGTGGAGAGTCTAACTACCATAGAAACATTTATTGTGCCCTAAAACCTCAATATGCCTAATTTGGTTTCATTTGCATGAATAATTCTCGAATAATGCAAAAATTTGTGTTTCTTTTGTATGGTGGCCTTCTCCTTAGAGAGGGGGGTGGAGAGTCTAACCACCATAGAAACATTTATTGCACCCTTAAACTTTTAGATGCCAAATTTGGTTTCATTTGCTTAATTAGTTCTCGAATAATGCAGAAATGTGTGTTTCATTTGTATGGCTGCCCCCTCTTAGAGAGGGGGTTGGAGAGTCTAACCGACATAGAAACATCTATTGCATCCTAAAACCTCAATATGCCTAATTTGGTTTCATTTGCATGAATAATTCTCGAATAATGCAAAAATTTGTGTTTCTTTTGTATGGCGGCCTTCTCCTTAGAGAGGGGGGTGGAAAGTCTAACCACCGTAAAAACATTTATTGCACCCTAAAACCTCAATATGCCTAATTTGGTTTCATTTACTTGAGTGATTCTCGAGTAATGCAAAAATTTATTTTTTCACAGTACACATATGTGATCGTCCACGAAAAAAGGGACCTAATACGTGATTTTTGGCAAATTCACTTTTTCAGCGATTCGGGACCCGAAAGCCATGAAAAATCGTTGAAAACAACTCCAAAGTCTCTAATTCGAATATTGACGCCGCAAATACAGTTTTCGTACAATCCCGATAAACATATTTATTTCGAAACGCATGAAAAAATTTACGAAATTTCATTTTCTTTTTTTAAGCGATCTGTTTGCTGTTTCTTTAGCATCAACGTTGGTTTTTCTTTTCAAACCACTTCTGCTCTTCTTCTGCTCATTTTCGATTTTTTCCAACTTTTCGAGGATCTGAAACCATTACAACAATTTTTAGATAATAATTATTATGGAGTATCAAAAATTCTACCTCGTCTTCTTCAGCATTTTTGCTCTGTTTTTTATTTCGAATCATTTCCGCTTTTTTCATCTTCTTTACAGCAATGGTCTCTTCAATCGGTTCAGTGAAAATAATAAAAAACAAATGTTGCATAAATTTTGAATAATAAACGTAATTTCTCAATTCAAAATCAAACGCATTTTGCCTCACCTTCTTCAGATGAGAATTTTCTCTTCTAGGCCTTTTTTTCGTGCTGTTCGCATCGCGTTTCCTGGTATTTTTGATGTAGAACTACGTCTTCAATCAAGGTTGTCAAATCAGAAAACAGGTCCCGTTTTTATGAAATAAAGTTAATGTCAATAACTATTTTTTCCACGAACGCATTTTGGCAATTTACATTCCAAACGAATTGAAAATTTTCTAAGATTTGTTTTTATGCTATATTACAGTCCCCTGGTGTGTAAATGGTTCAACTTGATGAAAACTAGAAGCATTTCCATTTCCCCATACATTTGTTCTGCTCATTTGTGAGCTTCCAAACCCGTGTCGTCAAGAACGAGCAACTTATAAGCACCCCCATTTGTATCTGCTCCCGTGTGCACCGGCCCTGTCGCAATGCAACAATCACCTAATGTTTTGACGATTGTTTGGTGGTGTAAACTATGCAGCCGCGATAATAAATATGCTTAGGCAAATAACATCGTTAACATCGCTTGTTTTCCGTCATCATAAAGGCTTCGTTGGTGCCTTTGACATTGCATTGAACTGACGCTATGGCGAAGCAGGAGTTAAGGTTGTGCACCACATAATTATTCTATGAATATCAAGCTAAACCATAATAACTGTCGTGCTGGAATGTTGTGAGTTACTTGGGTTCGCGCGCCAATCGCAAAACTGCCTTCAACAAGAATGGTATTTGCGCCAATCTTGATGATAATGAAGCAATACAACTTTCGAGGTTATTGACATTAATACACACAATTTATTTGGATTATTTAGACACCAAGAAAATAAATATCGTTCTAGAATTTTGTATGTGATTGGGTTTCGCTTGCCAGTAACAAAACTTCCTCCACTAAGGATAACAGCTGCGCTTATCTCGAGCATGAGAAACAACTTATTTCGAGGCCAATAATATTAACAGAAGCAAGAATAGCGCAAAATGATGAGAAGTGTTCATATTCTTAGTCGCTTCAAGCCCTGAGACAATACTGAATGACATGAATGACATACTCGCAAGTATTGTCATTGTTGTTTTTTCCATGCGGTGTCAAAGAAAGATTGACGTAGTTATGAGATGTGGAATAATGTTGCTGGTGCAACAAGTATACAATCACATGTAGCCGAGTGTATGTCTATTGCGAAAAAGGGTACCGTAATAGCTTTCGAGGTAAATTTTCAATTATCGTGAACTGAACCATTCTACTAAACAGTTATTTCTAAGATTCGCAGCATTCGAAAATAATATCCGAAGTTATTAACAAGCAGCTCGAATAAAATAACAGCGTAGTTCCACATCAACGTGTCTTGGACACAACCTCCGATAATTTTTTTCTGAACTCTTTTCTTACTTTTTGGATCGATTTTTCCAGGCTTTTCGGCAGTTTCTTGGTCACCATTTAACAAAAAAAATATACGAAAACTCTTGAAAATAATGTACAAAGCACTTCTCGGTGAAATTCTACACACTCAGCTCACCTTCGTTTTTTGTTTTTTAGGCAGGGGTTCTTTTGGCTTCGGAGCTACCTAGTCTTTTTTGTTAGGATCGGAAGATAAATTGTTTAAAAAGGTACAATTGCCGTTCAAGAGACAACCCTTCCGGTTGTAGCTAATGGATGCCAGATAAGGGAGGAATTTCAGTCGTCACTTAATCAAAGCTCACTTCTTCAGTGTCTTGAAATTCTTTACACGTGTTGCCATCTTTCGTAAACTAAACACTATAAAAGGATGTTTTAATGCTCAGAGTGGTTTACGAAGTTGTTTCGACCATCCAAACCGAAATACGGTTGATAGTTTGTAACGCAATCTCGCGGAGTGATAGTAAAAACTTTAAACGCGTTTTTCTCGAAATGTTGAAATCACGGACTAGACGTAGCTTCGTAGACGATCACATATTAGGGTCAATTTTCATTTGAAATTTTCGTTTTAAAAGCGTGCTTATTTCACCAGAAAATTCGTTACCATTTTACCTTCACAGAAATGAAACATGAAGCTCTATGTAGTCTATGTCGAATTGTGTGGCAAGCTTGCACCATTTGCACAACGCAATTGGATTTGAGCCAAACGGATTACAGAAAGCAATATAGCGATCAGTCGTCCGTGTTCCACATAAAACACTGCGTACGAGACGAACAATGTTTATGCTGCTCTCGCAGTTTTGTGTTAGTAGACAAATGTGATTATTTCGTATCTTATGTTTGAAAATGTGACATGTTTGTTTCACATGATGTTCAAACATCATGTACAGTCTCTCTTGTATTTTCACCCAAGCAACGGCAATGTGTAGAGTAAAAGAAGCGAATTAGACACACCACCACCACTCAACACACGGTGTGTTAGTGTGTTGACATGGAAAAGAGAGGGGAAGAATCTATCATGACAATGGGTGCTTCGTCTGAAATTTTGGGCAAATAAAATACTTCTCTTTATCTGTTCTGAACAAAATAAGCTTCAATTGATATCAGAGTCCTTCACAATTGATATCATTATTTAGTCCACGCATCAAATTATAAGTTGAATTTATGTAACATCCGCTATTATCAGCTATTTGAACAAGTACTAAAATTTAATAGAGCGTGGCGGAGACGTTTAGTTTCCCACATCAAAATACCAAGAATAGGTGTGAACTTTCCTGAAAACATCCATCGAAAACAAACTTTTGGGTATTTATTTATTTATTCATTTGGCCAGCTTTCGTATGACGTCGCCCCACTGTGCACTCGGTTCTCGAAAATTCAATTTTCAACATACACGGAGAAAAAAATTCTCATAGAAAGCTTCTTTCTATTCAGAGGCTGTTGACTTTTCACGGGAAATTGCTAAGGATTATTTAATCAGTCTTGGAAAATGTGCATGAATTCATGGCATCTGAGTTCACGTAATTTTTTCAGTACGAACTAAATTTCTGTTTCTGTGAAAAAGTGCTCTTCAAAGATTTTTTTTTAGGAGGAATTATGTTTTTCCGTGCATGAAATGAAACGCAAAGCATACTGCCACAACGGGTGGTATGTTTGGACATGATGTGCTTGAGTTATAAACATCGTGTTTGTTTATGATGTGAGAAACGCATGTTTATGTTTGAGTATCATTGTTCGTGTTTGGGGTAAACATCGAACACTAGCGAAAAGCATGTTCGTGTTCAAACAAAAACATGGAATTTTTACATCGCGTGGACATGTGTAAGTGTTTTCCGGAAGACTGATAGCGATCCGTTCGTGTAATTCTGGCTCGGTCAGATTACAGAACATAGGAGAGTCGGTGATCAATAGACGAATCTGTAATTTCAGAGGAAATAACACTACCGATTTCCTCAGAGCGTATTTTTTCGACTAACCAAAGTAAAGATGTGCATATGATGTGATCCTCGCTTTTGCCATTCAATATCATACATCCAGCAACTCCATGTTATTATTTCATTCCCGAATCACAATTTCTTGCGTAGCTGTGCAGTCGCCAGCAATGTCTCCAACAACATTCGCATTGGATACACACACGTGCTCTTCAGCTGGTGTTTTATCAGGATTGATGATAATAGCGTGATTTTCATTTTCAAGCCGAGCACGTATGATTTGAAGAATTTCAATAATCCATTGCGCACACTCAAAAAGCTCGCCTGCGATGCACCTGGCTTTGAACGAGGTGAGGTTACTTGCGCAAGTTCGATGAAGTGAACTTTGCAACATTCAGGTAAATATTCTATCCGAATAAATGGTATTAGAGTAACCATGTTTTTTGTATATGCTCTAGAATCTCGCTGTGTTATACTGTTCTATTATCTACGATTGATTAAGTTCAAAATATTGAAGTTGTAGACCAATTTACTCTTGTAATTATAAAGCTTCTCATTCTAACCCAGAAAATGTAGATCTCTGACAAACAAAACCATTTTAAAGTTCATTGTATTGCAATAGAATGTGCTGTTACCGAATAACGAATTCGGGTATTGAAATGTAAGTAAATTAACTATTTCTGGTTATATTCGAATGCTTTGCGATTATTTCGTGGACAGTCTCCAGTCATTTTGAGGGTTATTCTCCTGTTTTGGCTATCGATTCAACTCGATAAATCTACGGTTTACAGCTTCTGAAATACGTTAACACTAGTGATTAATCCAACATTTTCATATGGTATATTGTGGTTTCTATCGTTTCATCACGGAAGGAATTTTGTTTTTTCCAGTTGGCATGTTTAATATACAAGGAGGTAAGTAAGGAGGAAGTGATGTTACACATTGAATATTAATTTTCCCATCTTATGATTAAGAAACTCCTATATTGATTTTATCAATTTATCGCGATGCCAGTTGCATTTTGCCATTAATGCAACATGTAGAAACATTTCCTCACAACTCTGCCTAGATATCTAGAAGACATAAATATCCTGTCATACCTTTAAACCAGTAGCAGCAAATATACTTGTTGACAGCTTTAATCATATCTCATTACGATTCCCAAACCGGATACCCGTACAGGGTACGATTTTCAATGGAAGCTTTCGATTTCAACAAGACACGGTAAATGTCAATGACTGTGGGCTCGACACAATGATGACCGGCAACTTTGTAACGGCCTGGGAGAAGCATCAGCACTTGTGGCAGTGGGTAGCAGCTCGCGCGAAACTTCGCCGCCAAAGGCCAATTGCAAGCAACGATGATTGAATCAATACACGTTTTGTGCGCGATTAATAAAGACGTGCGCCAAACCTCTATTTTTTTTTTTTTTTTGAGTGCCCGGTTCACTCTCCCCTATCACAACCGGGGCGCGTGAAGCATGCCAAATCGAGCAGAGCTTCAGGCAATATCAGAGTGGCAGCGGCGCAAGTTTGTATCTTGCTGTCGCGCATCCCACAGCCACATAGGTGCGCACATGCCGCAAAGGTGCGAATTTATGGCAGAGCACCGAATGCTTAAAGATCAAATGTCGTGGAAACATTAGTCTTCTTCTCGCGTTCATATGTCACAACAACATCATCATCATCATCATCATCAAATGGTAGGAATGCCGACTAGAAGGCGCCTCGATCTTGCATCACCTGAGTCGGCGGTGTTGTTCAAGAACAAAAAAATATGTTCGTACTGAATCAGAAAGTCGTGCCACGAAAACCATACTCATTGCACTTCAAATGCCTGTGCGACCGATCAATTTGTTTCCTCGTTGGTTCGAGTTTCGAAGATTCCCCACGAGCGAAAATATGTTTTAGTGACATTTGAGAAGCATCAATTGAACATTATGCTCTGGGGGCTGATATTTCACTTATTGAGATCTCATCAGTATTCAATATCGGAAGGATGGTTCACCTGATGAGCTCAAATGAAGAAATAATTTTCGAATCATTATTTTATTATCCTATTTACATTCTATTTCGAACAAGTGGTATTTATAATTTCCAATTTTTTCTCTCTTCTTAAAGCTACGGCCACCGGGCGAACAAAGCGACAGGCGGAGGAAACCAAAAAGGAAGAGTCATTCGAGAAAGAGCTTTGCAAAGACAAAGATGCCGGTGAATGGTTCCGATTGGTCGCCGGCGAGGGAGATAACTGCCGTGATGTCATCCAGTGCACATCGTCGGTGAGTAATTTCATGCATTTTCTCATGTTTTGGTAAGGTAAACTACTATTCAAGTCGAATCGTCTTGAATCACATGTTCTGAACTAGTCGTCAATCACCTCCCAGTTGAGTCGCTCATCAATGTTTATCAAAACACTCACGAGTGGTCGATAATAATATAATGGGTTGGGAAAATTGTTTTCACGTTGGAGGCTTTATTCAGCATAGTTAGAATGGTTCGATTTAGTTCAAATGAACACAGTTTGGTACGAAATTTTATCCTTCAAGTGCAACTCACAATAACTCGATCGTGTTTGCAAAAGCGAGATAACTAGGCGAGAACTATTGCAACATATTGGATTTCTATTCTTTAATCTAGTTAATAATAATATATAATATGTAATATATAATAATATATATTCTATAATAGTATTCAATTAATCATGACACGATAAGTTTCCGGTCCAGTGTGCAAATAGCATCTAGTGACTAAATGTTGATACTGATCTTCGAACAATACGTTTTAAAATGTGATGACAGTCTGACATTTTTTACACAAGTTACCTTGTCATAGATTCATCATCGCACTAAATTGAATTTTTTCCATTGATTTGAAGTTAGCGAAATTAGGTCCACAGAAGCGTGTGTAATTAAAAAAATAAATTACAGGAATATACAAAAATCATGTGCGTCTGTCAACAGCAGGGCTTTCAAAATAACAGACCTGAAACTTGTTTAATAGAGTATATTAAAATCGAACAATGTTGTTTTTACACCATTTTAGGTAAGGCATAATTAATGTCAGGAAACTCTGGATCGAAGACACCCCTGCTCTTTTTTCTAACGTTCTAAAATATGTTATGGTATTTTATAAGTCCTGCATGAATGCATGCTCAGTTTTGTTTCACTTATTGCTGGCCATTTTATATGCAGATCATGCGAATAAAATCATTCTAACGAGACTGCTCACTGTTGAGAAAAAAAATGTAAGGGGTTGTAGCTAGGAGACGACCGCATTTTCGACGTAAAAACTCCTCAATTATATTATACAATCCACTTGTTTACCACTTCAAATATTATTTTAGAATGCATCGAAATTTTTGAAATAACTTTTTAGTTTTTTTTTACTGTTAGCACTTCAGTAGTAAAAATTTTCATTTGAAGTTCGAACAATTTTGAACCATATTAGAGAATAACATGGATATCGCTACCAGACTGTGGATTTACATATTAGATATATAATATATGTGCTCCCGTGGCCGAGTGGTTAGCGCCACACTTAACATGGCGGGGGTTCGGGTCCGATTCCCGTTCTGGTCGGGGGAATTTTTCGTCAAGGAAATTTCTACCGACTTGCACTGTGTTCACACGTATTCTAGAGCTTGCCACTCTGAATGTACTAATAAAAACAACTAATAAATACTAACAAATAAAAATGATGCAAGTAATAAAGGGTGTGTCACATCAAATTGCATCACGGAAAAAACGCTGTAGAAATTCGCCCAGTAGAACGATCCTTTTGAAAATTTTAGACAGTAAAATAAAAATCATTAAACAACTTTTGGCATTTTCTTTTTATTCATACTTCGAGCCCAAGCCCGTATGCTCGCACCTTCCTCTTTACCCCGTCCATAAGGTTCTGTACAACGTCAGGTTGTAGTTTTTTTTTTAGCAGAAATCCATTTTCTCTTGAAGTCCGCCTGCGATTTGACAACTTTTGGGTTCTTCCGGAGGGCCTGCTTCATAATCGCCCAATATTTCTCTATTGGTCGAAGCTCCGGCGCGTTGGGCGGGTTCATTTCCTTTGGCACGAAGGTGACCCCGTTGGCTTCGTACCACTCCAACACGTCCTTTGAATAGTGGCACGAAGCGAGATCCGGCCAGAAGATGGTCGGGCCCTCGTGCTGCTTCAATAGTGGTAGTAAGCGCTTCTGTAGGCACTCCTTAAGGTAAACCTGCCCATTTACCGTGCCGGTCATCACGAAGGGGGCGCTCCGCTTTCCGCAAGAGCAGATCGCTTGCCACACCATGTACTTTTTGGCAAACTTGGATAGTTTCTGCTTGCGAATATCCTCCGGAACGCTGAATTTGTCCTCTGCGGAGAAGAACAACAGGCCCGGCAGCTGACGAAAGTCCGCTTTGACGTAGGTTTCGTCGTCCATTACCAGGCAATGCGGCTTCATCAGCTTTTCGGTTTACAGCTTCCGGGCTCGCGTCTTCCCCACCATGTTTTGCCTTTCGTCGCGGTTAGGAGCCTTCTGAACATTGTATATACGCAGGCCCTCCCGCTGTTTGGTCCGCTGGACGAATGAACTTGAAATATTCAGCTTATTGGCGACATCCCGGACCGAATTTCTCGGATCACGTCTAAACTGCTTAACTACGCGCTTGTGATCTTTTTCACTGACGGAGCATCCATTTTTTCCGTTCTTCACCTTCCGGTTGATGGTTAGGTTCTCGAAGTATCGTTTTAGTACTCTGCTGACCGTGGATTGGACGATTCCCAGCATCTTATCGATGTCCCGATGTGACAACTCCGGATTCTCGAAATGAGTGCGCAGGATTAATTCACGACGTTCTTTTTCGTTCGACGGCATTTTTCCAAATTTACGAAAAATTGACAGTGAATCATGGCCAACGTGATCTATACACTCTTATCTGATTATAAGCGAAAGCTGAAGATATAATTCCTAAAAATTAAATTTCTACAGCGTTTTTTCCGTGATGCAATTTGATGTGACACACCCTTTACTACGTGGAGACGGCGAAATTCTTCTAGGAACGTAAGGTACAAGATATATAATATATTAATATATTACATTTACGATTGAACAGCGCTACCAACCCGCACCAGAATTTCTCATTCCCACTTAGATATCGATCACAAACTATAAACTGTTATATTCCGCTTGAGGTGGAATCGAACACCACAACATGCAAGGTTTTCCTACGGGGATTTGAAAGCATACTTCCATGAAATATACGTTGTATCTGAACAAATGCAGTATATATCTATATTCCAAAATTCTAGATACTCTTCATATCCACACTAGCACAAAAAAAAATCCGTAAGCATATTTTTTTTTGTAGCACACCTTGATACGGAGGGCTACCTCTTTATATATCGAGCTATGTGTATATTATGTTTGAAATCAGCACAAGGCATGTAAGGCTTTGTAAGTTAAAACTTTGAACAGTTGCCATGCAAAATCAATTCATGCATTGTAATAGGTTATGTTCTTCGTTACAAGTAAATTTGATGAACGTCCTATTACGTTTGATATGATGCCTAGGAGTACCAAAATATGTGAATGGAAGAATTGTCAAACGATCATTGTATTTTACATTTCCCTCTGATATTATTACACATCTCATGTTTACGTAGTTCTCGAACCGCGAAAGTTCATTCACCTATAATATCCGAAACGACGGTTTTCCCAGGCTTCTCAGTTTAAAAGTACGTTTTAGGGAAACATATTCCGGTCTGCACAACGACAAGCGAGTATAAAAGTATTCAACACCAAAAATTACCCCCGACTTGCATGTATTTGCAAAGTGGATTCCACCAGGCACATTGATTTTGAAGTCTGTGTTGGGGAAACCGTAACTCGGGCCAATCAAAACTTGGCAGTTAGGACGTTTAGATAGCACTTGACATTTTTCAGTCATTCAATTGTTTATCTCATGAAAAATAACATTTTATTAATTGTGATAAACGCGGAGAAATATTTCCTATCAATTGATGCAAACATCTTTTCGATCTATTAGGGAATGTTCGAGTTACGGGTAGGGTAGCAGACAAATCGACAGAACAAATGTATGGGAAAAAAGAAACTCTTCCAGTTTTCATGAATTTAAACCGGTTATAGATTAGCGAATTGTAATGTATAGAATATTAAACAAATCTTAGTGAACTTCCGATTCGATTGGTATGCAAATTCATTCACAGTGAAATTCATTCACAGTGAAAATAGTTATTAACGTTAACTTTATTTCATAAAAACGTGACCTGTTTTCTGATTTGGCACCATTCCTGAAAGACGTAGTTCTACGTCGAAACACTAATCCATTCAAATATTTTATATTTTTATATGAAGATCAATAAAAATATTCTACTGTAATTATACAACAAGTTCATAAAAATCCACCGAAACAATAGTTATAATTTTAATAATTCATTCCATATCTTCTTAACTCGTCATTTATTGTTTCATCCATTTCATTTGGAATGCATGGTAGTTTTTTTTAATCACCTTCCGCTATCCCCCACATCAAAGAGCTCGAATGAGCCCCCTGGTAGTGGACGCAACTATCTCAGCTCGAACTGTGCAGCAAAAAAATAATATGTAACAAAAAAAAGCTAATAAACTAATAAAAATAAGCTGACAAAAGAAGACTAAAAATTTGAAAAATATGTGTGTGACAGCAAAAGTCATTTATTTGAAATGGGTGTGAAGTCCCAGTGGAAGAATATTCCTTTTAAGGGACTCACTTTTGACATTTGAGGAGAAGCTAATGATATTATTTTTGTCAATTATGATTCAGGACTGATTTGAAATTGAACTTTCAGAAAAGTTGCTTTAATATTTTTAAATCTTAATATTCAAAGTACTGGTATTCTGGTATTGAACAATTTGGCTTAAGCCGTTCTACTGGCTCTAATGTTCAAAAAAATCTTCTTTTTTTTATATAAATCGTTTATTTTTACAGGCTCAGTTACATTAGAAAAATCTTCTTGATTTTATCCTTTTTTGTTTGGGAAGTGAAGGCAAAGTTAAATGGTGATAATTGCTCCGAATTAGAGTTCATTCGAGTTATAATTTAGACGAGAATTTCTATAATTTCGAAATATAATAATTTTTAAAAAATAAAAAATATAATTATTTCTATAATTTGTTCGAAATGTCCACCGTTTTTTTAAATGACACTAATATTTTTTATGAATGTCAATAAAAATTTCGGATATGGTTGAAAAACTCTCGTGAATATCAGCAGAAAATACATTGGTAGAAAATACTAGCAGAGAAATACTCACAGAAAAAAAAGGAAAAAAAAATTCACAGGAGGGTTGTGTCTGAGACACGACCGCATAATTGACGTAGGATTACGTTAGGCTATGTGTTGATTTTGGATATGTTTGAAGAATTACATTGTTAAACTCTTTGATAATGATTTGGTGACCATGAAAAGGGCCGTTTTGTTTGGTTGTTGGGTATTGTTTGTTCACTCCACCAGTGTTTACCAAGTGATGATGACAGAAAGATGGTAAACAGTCGCTGGACGGTGCGAATCAGATAAAAGATACCGAAGTGGAACGAGATTGAAAAAACCGCCCTCTGTGATCCCAGACGAGATGCCTCCTGTGTTATGTATGGATGAAATAAAGGAAAAAAAACTCACCAATGTAATATAAGATAATTACCAATACCGAACACAATTATCAATTTTTCTCATCAGTATAAAAATGGTACTTTAATATAGAGGAAACATATTTGAAATGAAAAAGGTAATTTTCTTTTATAATTTATACTTTCTAGGTGTTTATTCAACCCAATCCGAATTTTAATTGGATTAACAATACCTAATGCTATATGTAGAGCATATGGGAAATCAAATTTCTAATATTTCTTCACTTTTCTAATTTTTCTCTTCGTATAAACTTTCCTTGAGTGAAAATGAGTGAAAAAAAAACAGACAGCTTAAACCAAACGACTCGTTCTCAAGCGGGAACACATCTTGGTTTTTATGTATGAAAATTGAAATAAATCGTTTCATATATCAAGTCATTTTTAACACAACTGCTACCATATACAATTTTACACCTACACTTGTGCTAAATTTTTCACAATGCATGATCGGTCATTGATATGAAATTTCACGAAGCAACTAGCATTAAAATTCCAAATTTAAATTTTATTAGCTAGAATTATTGGTATCACTCACCTTCTTCTTCTTCTTCAATGGCACTAACGTTCCTAGAGGAACTTCGCCGTCTCAACGTAGTATTACTTGCGTCATTTTTATTTGTACTTAGTTGAGATTTCTATGCCAAATAACACGCCTTGAATGCATTCTGAGTGGCAAGCTCTAGAATACGCGTGATCACAGTGCAAGTCGGAGGAAATTTCTTTGACGAAAAATTCCCCCAACCAGAACGGGAATCGAACCCGAACACCCGGCATGTTAGTTATGACGCTAACCACTCGGCCAAGGGAGCAATCACTCACCTTACTTGCAATATAAAAATGCCCCCGACTTGCATTTATTTGCAATGTCGATTTCCCCCAGGCAGCTTGATTTTGATGTCTCTGTTAGGGAACACATTTCGGTAGGAACAAAAGTTCCCCCTCACTTTCATGTATTTGCAATGACGGTTTCTCCCAGGCAGCTTGGTTTTGATGTCTCTGTTAGGGAACACATTTCGGTAGAAACAAAAGTTCCCCCTTACTTGGTTTTGATGTCTCTGTTAGGGAACACATTTCGGTAGGAACAAAAGTTCCCCCTACATTCATGTATTTGCAATGGCGATTTCCCCCAGACAGCTTGGTTTTGATTTCTCTGTTAGGGACCGGACGCATGTATCGTCAATTTCGACCAATCAGAAATGGGTAATTCCGTTAGGAGAGGGGTTGATATTTTTCAATTGTTCGATAGTTAGTTTCATGACATATATTATTTTCTTCAATATAAAAAATTGTTATGGAGTGCCGAAATCGATTGACGCAAAAATTTCATCAATCCAGCGTGAAATGACTGAGCAATAAGCGTTTGAAATTGGACAATTTTCACGATGTGCTCGATTTTCGATTTTCAATTTGTACCCCAATATGTTCCCGAAAGACGTAATCCTACGTCAAAAAATAAACGACCAGATTTACTTGAAGCAAACAAAAAACACCGAACAGCGAGCGGGAAACACCTAAAATGCCAGAAGTAACCACCACTAGCAACAGGTACCGCCGATCTCCAAGCCACCAACAGCCGCCATATCGGTTCAGTCCAGGCAAATGGATGGCTTCCTCCTTCTGTTTGCCTCTCTTTTGACGAAGTGATGGAAAGGGTGCCAGGAAAAGTGTCCTCCTTCAGCAAACAAAAAAACTTTGACAGCGGTAGGTCAAAGTCATTGTAAATGAAAATGGAACGCCAATTGCGCCAAGCGCGAAACCCGAATAAGAAATCGTCCGATTTGAAGCGTTTTTGTTTTGTTGTATTTCTACCTGCCTGTAGATCAATAGTATAGAGAGAAAATCGAAAAATTTTCGGAGAAGTTTAAAGAAAACTCGAAAAAATCGAATTGATTTCCCATATGTTTTACAATTACACTCGGAAACGACATACACCCCCAATTTCATGGATAATGAATGAAAATAACTGAAGAGCGGAAAACGAATATAATCATGTTTTGACTTCCGGTTTGCTGATAATTACTCTAAATTACCAACAATGATGAATGCCCCCCATGATATGGGTATTGGGTGAAAGGGCTATAATAGTGGAAATCGAATATCGTCTTCCGATGCCATTTTGAAAACGAAGATGGTGGCTTCCGGTTAATTGAAAACGGCGCTAATAGACCGGAAATGAAATTAGAACAGTTAGAGAACAGTTGAGTTAGAACATTTGACATTATCACAAATTCGTTAGGTAGCGCCATTCCCGAAATCCAAGGGGTGGTCGGTTTAGGGCCACCGGTCGGACTAGGGCAAGCTTCTCCTATTTGTTCCTAGGAGGAGCGCTTCTAATGTGAACCGAAAATAGTAAAAAATTCTCAGTTGGAAACGCGCTTTGAAATTATGAATTTAAATTTACTTTTCTGTATCAAACATGTTTACATGTAACGAAGAAACATGTTATTTACAAGTTAATCAAGGACCTTGAGTGGAAATTGTGTCTGAAAATAATTTTTTGGTAGAAGTAACAGAGAATTTATATTAAGAATTGTGAACGGCCAATTAGAAGATTAATCAATGAAGAGTTCTGCGATTAAACCCACGAACCTTCACTTAGTAAGAAAACGTGAATGTTCGAAAAAAAATCATATAAGAAATCCATTTTGGGCGGGACGAAGTTCGCCGGGTCAGTTATCACATTATGGAAATTTAAGAATAAACTACTTAGCACTAATATTTAGTGCCCATGACAGGGGTCGTACATCCATACCATACATAACATACCATACATACCATACCTTCACGTTTCTTAATCAGTTTAATCTACCTTCGGCAATACATAAAACCACAACGATGTGTGCGTGTGATTCAAAAATGCAGAAGTACTCTCCAACCAAACGGCATGTAAATTGACCGAACACCAAATAAAATTGCACCGCTATTTGCAATATATATTCCCATTCTTCCTTTGTATCGAGCAAAACCTTAGTGACATTAGTAAAGAATATTGTATGCTCGCTGGATTGAGAACATACTTTAAAATCGCGAATGGGTTATTTATACCAACTAAGTTAAAAACGGACGCTGCTTAAGATGCAATGTTTTTTCTCCACATCGTCCGTGGAACGAAGGTTGCATTTGCATTTCGAGCGAACCTTTTACACTCCATTTGGCACTCTAAGATACTAAAAGACGAAGTTTTACGTTAATTACAATTAAAACCGCTTGAGAGTTTTCTTTCAAAAAGAATATCATTTTTTGGAATACAGACCCCGTTCGATTTTGGCAATTCGCCCGAATATTTTGTGTTGCCAAAATCAAACCGTCCAGAAACGAACGGTTTCTTTCCATATTTTTTAAAAAATTTTTAGTGGTTAAAAATATTTAGGGATCAATGAAAAATTACATGACGCGAATATTTTAGTTTTTGCACTCCTCGGGTACACTATGGTATACACTGAAGAGTCCACTACTCCCGGGCTAAGGATGGCAAAATATAGAATAACCTTTATGCCATGCACAAATGCTACGGGTACTCACAAATTGCCGATGTTTATAATTGGAAAAACTAAGAACTCATGGGGCATTCAAAAACGTTCAAATTCCTGTTGAATATGCCGCTTTGAAAAATGCATGGACCACTCGCGACATATTTCAGAAGTGGTTACACGAGTTTATCGTACCAAATCTTCGAAAATTTTCCAGTAGAGTGGAAATCAAACCAAAGGCCGTTCTCCTTCTTGACAAGTGTACGGCCCATCATTTCCAACATGAGCAGATTTCGGATGACGGCTTGACAGAGGCCATTCATTCAAATTACATTCAAAACAGGTCATTCAAATTACCGAAACCCGATACCGAGACAAATTGCATCTTGAAATCGCCAATGAGTCCAACTTTAAGCAACGGATTAAGAAAATCAACCATAAAGACGTTCCTTTTTGGCTGCATGAAGCATGGATTGATGTCTCCGAAATAGTGATTCAACGATCTTGGAAAAATATAGGCTGGATAGTTGGAACTGCTGAACGAATTCGACGTTCCTTTGCGTATATTGTTCAACTCCCAGAGTTTCCGAACATCCGAACATCCCCGAACATCGACACAGTTAAAACAACGGAATACTCGAGAAAGAATTTTGCGTTGATGAATATTCAGACGCGAAAATTATCGCTCTGGTGCTGAATCAGAACGACAAAGGCTACGACGGCATAGAAGAAAAAGGAAATAACGAACATTTCTTGGATAAACAAATAGACGAATATTCGATTTTGGTGGACATCGTACTTCCAGGTCCAGCGTTGACCCGAACTCACCAAGTCGCTCAAGAACTGAATGGCTGAGGACAAACACTCCGAGATGGCTGATATGTTTCGAAATCATTGTGAATGATGCTGTGTTTTCCTGTTGCAAAAACTATTTATCATTAGATCAGCCCGGATTCTTTCCAAAAAGATCAGTCGATACCAATTTGATCAACTTTGTTCATTTTGTCTGCGCAGCATGGAGCAAGACACTCAAGTAGACGCAGTGTATACAGACCTTAAGGCTGCTTTCAACCGTGTCGATCACAAAATACTGATAGTAAGATTGAACAAACTCGGTATTTCCTCCAGATTTCCAATGGTTGAACTCCTATCTAACAAACCGGCGGATGTGTGTCAAAATTGGACCTGCGCAGTCTGCGGCATTCACTTCCTCGAGAGTGCCTCAAGGAAGCAACCATTGTTGTTCTCACATTTTCATCAACGGAATGTCCTTTTTACTTCCACCTGGATGCCGCTTATTCTACGCAGATGACGTGAAAATGTATATGGTAATCAGGAACGCTCTTGATTGGCCTAGGCTCTAGAATATGGTCGACAGTTTTGAAGAATGGTGCTCGAGAAATATAATGTCGATCAGTATCTCGAAATGCGGTACTTTTTGTTTCCATCGGAAGCTAAAGCCAATTGCGTTTGGCTACTCCATCTCTGGTCAAGTGCTATCGCGAGTGAGCCACATCCGTGACACTTGATAAAGCACTTAGCTTCCGACTGCATTTCAGCGAAATAATCGCTAAAGCCAACCGGCAGTTAGGATTTATCCTGAAAATTACAAGCGAATTCCGTGATCCACACGAAACATTTCCGAATACAATGTTGTTTATCATAAATTGAGACATTTTGCATTATTTGAAAATGCAAACAACATTTACTTGAATAAAAATGAAATAAGAAAGAGAAAATTAATTTTTCAATAATAATTTCTTAAGGACAAGATCATTGGAAACTACAACTGGCTGCCTCTGAGGTTTTTACCATGCCATCAAGCATATTTTGAGGCACACATCACAACAAACTCAAACGTCTCATCTCTGATATTGTTACTCGTAGCTTGCTGCAATGCAGCATACATGGATTAACAATTACAGGTACGAGACATTTGTTTTTGTTGAGATGTGTACCTCGATAAATGCGGGGTGGCAGGTTGAAAAACCGCAGAGGCAGTTCTTTGTGTCCATCGACCTTCACCTTAAGAAAGTAACATTCCAATGATTCCAAAAGGGGAAAACAACGGATTGCCGAGGGGTTGAGGACCCATGCAGATGAGGCCAGAAATGTCGTAATCACGAGTAATTAGAGGTGTCACATGATGGGCATAGTACGGTTCTGAGTACTGCTTTGATCATGCCCATTATATTACCGGAACATGTTTCGACCGTATTCTGGAACCAGTTGACCGATTGCAGCCATTTATATTGGCAACATAAAGGATCATATTATCTTTTTTTGGTTGAGCTTAAATTGGTTGAATGAAGGATGAGAAAACTAAAAAACAGGATTTAAGAAAAACAGTTGTCAAAATCAAAAGGGGTCTGTACATCTAGAACGTTCTAGAAACCGACATTCAGAGGCAAAGATCTGTCATAAATACTTTTCAATATGAATACTTGGAACAGTCGAACAGTGATGGCTCTGGATTGTTTGGAAGATTTGGTTTGCATCCCAATATACATTGATACAAACTCGAGTCCGTACACCACTATGTATCTGCCCTTCTCACTTCTTTCGATAGTTGAAAACTAGCTTGCGATGCATTCTATTTAGATAAAGTCATAGTGTCATATGGGAGGGAAGAGGAAGAATGTTTTTATTTCTTATAAAATGAAGCAAATGTATTAAAATTCGTTCCAACTCATATTGATCAATTCGGGACTTTATGTTTAGTATGAGCACTTATGTCCATTGCAACTGCCTACGAGCTTTTTGATGTATCTAGGAATAATACTTATATATTTATTCATCTTAGTTTTTCAATGGAATTAATGTCGGAAGATTGTGGAGGATTATGTATAATTTTAAAGCAATTGTAAAGTACCGTTATACTTTTGAATCCGGACGGCTTCTTACTCCGGACACTTTTCCATGTGACTAGTAGTAACTATTGCATCAATTTATTGTAGTGTCAAGCATAGTACCTAGCTGTTGGCAAAAAAATTTAAAAAATCAAAATAAATGTTTGTGTTTCTCAAAACCCCTTGTCCGGAGTGAAAAACACATTTAGAAGATGATTTTAAATCCAAAGAACTCTGAAATACAATATAGGGTAAGTGGAGGTAATTTGGATCACCTAAGCAAATCGCCTAATATTTCACTGAGCTACACTCTTAATCATTATATCAAGCTTCAAACTACCAAATGTATCATAAAATAAAAGAGATAATTTTTGGACATTAAAATTTGATGCGGGGTGATTTGGTCCAGTGTGTGTTTCATCGAAAAAAACATACTTATGTTTATGTAAAGTAATTTGAGATAATACTACAATCAGTAACAGTGTTCTGGGATCGATACCAGGTGTCTTGGTCAGATTCCAGACCGTAATATTGTATTGAGACCATTTCGAGTTCTGCATGGATCTTTTCACAGTTGTTCGAGCGTTTTCAAACACTTTCGATCCTTGGTCAAAGATAATCCATCATTGCGTTGCTCTTTCAAGCTCCTACCTCTTCTCATTGAGCGGCATCTGAAATCAATCAGACCGAAGAACAGCTTCAAACCTGTAGGACCAACTGACCCCACAGAAACATGCAAAAACTAAAATGCAATTAGTTTCATTTATTGTTATCAAACTTACAGTTTCGCTGCATCATATTGTTCCTCTTCTTTAGGTGAACAGAACTTTACTGCACAATAAACGAAAAGTTTGTTAATCAGCGGAAAAAAAACCTTAAAACCACGATCGAAACATTCGCATTTTATGACAATAAAAGTGCTCCCTGTGATCATGCTACCCTTTCCCTCCACCTGTTAAATTTTACCAAAGTTGTTTTACGTTAGGTACATACGGTTCAACAATAGAAGGAGATGACATTATAAAAAATCCAAGTTGAGTCGTACTTTTTAAGTTAAAGGGGTGTCCAAATCACCCCAAGTATGTATGCAAAATTATGCAATGTAATCATCGATTTCATCGCAAACATGGCCACGAAAGGTATAACAAGTTTATGTGAGTCACACGTTTACGCAGAATTTTCAAAGTCAATAACCGACTCCAATCCATCACCTGTGTATGCATTAAATTCTCCAAGGCCACCAATTACTCACTGCCAGCTGGTCGTTCCGACTCAATGGAAGTCCGCAGTAATTTACGATTTTCCTTGGCACTTGTTCCAAACTATCCCATGAAAATTACTAATTGGTTCCACATGCCTACGCTATGCGACCGCAGCCGCCGGACGACATGTTAAAAAGTACCTCTCGGTACCGCAACCAAAGTAAGAGAGACCCATAAATCGCAGCAGTGGTGTTGTGCATTCCGCGACCTTCGATGCGCTTCACAGCCTCTTGCATACATTACAACCTGCCCGATGATGAGCATACCAATAAAAGCCTGCCACCGGCGGTTTTAATTATCGTGAATGCATTCTTAACGAATTGATTGTGATAGCGGGGAGAAGCTTACTTACAAACAACACTATCTTGTTAAGCTAATTGCAAAATCTTCCAACAGTGTCGAATCGAACAAACATGCTGCACAGCGCAGCGTCAAGTAATAAATTATCGATTACCACACCGAGATAAGCAGCACTCCAACAGATGGGAACGAGATTTTAATTATTGTCCATTGTGTTTTCTTAATCCATAGGGTCTGCAAGCCATTCGGTGCCCGGCCGGTCTGTACTTCGACATCGAGAAACAGACGTGCGACTGGAAGGACGCTGTGAAGAACTGTAAGAACAAAAACCGTGAGCGAAAGATCAAGCCTCTGCTGATCACGGACGAGCCACTCTGTCAGGACGGATTCCTAGCCTGCGGTGACGGAAACTGTATCGAGCGGGGACTTTTCTGTAACGGAGAGAAGGACTGTAACGATGGTTCGGACGAGAACTCTTGCGGTAAGTGTTAACTCCCCTTTGCTCTAATGTTTGAAAGTGCAAGGTCCGAAACACGAATTATTTAAGATATGCAAAATTATTACCACCAACCACCTGTTTTCGGTCTGAGACAGATTTGTTCAGTATTTATTCACTGCAAGTGATGCTCTCTTCTGCGCTGTGAATTGCGGACGATATAGAACCATTGCTCGAATTAAAAGATGTGAGATATAATTAGAAATAACTACACGAAATCATTCCCATGGGGTTGAGAACTGAAGAGATAAATCACTCGTAGATTTTGTAACAAATCTGCACAGCGACTCGTAATAGGTCAGTCGGCTAGCAGGCTGTTGCCGTGATCGAAATCGAACAAGTTTTTGCTTCTAACCAGCCCAACCAAACCAACCAACCGGTGCTCAGTAACTTCCCCGTGTGCAATATCTACTGCCAGCCAACGTGTTTGCTGATGCAAATATTTGCTCCAACGAAAGCAAAATTTTCTCAGCGCGTTAGAAGACTACAATCTTGCCCAGATAACCCAGCTTCGGAGTAACTAGTTTTTCTCTCGTTTCTCTCCTTCTCCTTTCCTCTGTCTCTGTGCTTCGATACGGATCTACTCGGCAGCCACTATTGCCCACCCAGACTGCCTTTGGCACGAATACCTTAAGATGCCGCGTGACTGGCTTTGCTTGTTGGCTCTAGTGGGTTACGGCATTTGTTTTTTGTTTTCGCTTTTTTTTTCTCTTGAATTTTTCTCTTGTCTTGAAAAAAAATGGCACTGGTCGAATCTCGACCATGTGCACATGTTCGACAGTAGTTGTAAATTTTCACAGGATACTAGAGGAAACTAAAAAATTGAACCTAATTTCCCACTAGATCCTCTAGTAGGAGCAATACACGAGATGTGGAACATTTAAATTTAATGTAATCACCACAATGATTGGTTAAATTGAAAAAGTGCAAGAGTTTGCTTGTTGGAAGGGATTTCGATAAATCACAACGACATCTTAATACTTAACAACAATCATGGTAACAATCAACACATGTTTTCGGAATACTTGAAGAAGTTTCATGAAACAAGAATGAAATTTTCATGGTAGCTTCAATTTTGTTTACCGTAACATTAAAAAAATCATTCGAATTTTATGTCTCCAATGCGTTTTTGGTTACATAAAAAAACAAATATAAATTCATCACTGTTTTAACTTTGCGACAATAACGAATTATTAATTGAATTTGTTTTTTTAATAGTGTACATGGTTAAAAATATTTCTTTTTCTTGAAAGCTGAGGTTTTTTACACAACATATCAAAACATCAGAGAGGCGTTTATTCAATATTTTGATAAGTCAATCTTATGGTATTTCATAATATGGCAAGAATAAACTAAGTTCGTCTGTTATATTTTTCATTAAGCTACCTGCACAACCTGGACATGTAAACTTTGAAAAATTACAACTCGAAAACGAAAAACATGCCTCTCTAACATAACATAACATGGATAAGTTATGTGAAAAAAACTCAGTTTTCAATCAAATATAACGCCCTCTATCTTTAAACAAGTAAACTATAAAAACAACAACCAATAATTACAAAAACAAAATCCAAAAAAAATTGCGAGCGTAATATTTTTTTCAAATAACTACTTTGCCTTTGTTTAATATGTCGATGACATGAATCCGGCAAGTAGTTCAAAAGTTACGAGTGTCTGAAAAAAGCCATTTTTGGAAAAAAGGAAAAAAAAAGATTTTTCGGACCACCTTAAAATGAGGAATGAAAAAAAAACACTCGACAAAAAAAATTGAGAAACAGAATGTGAGGTCGAAAATTTGCTGTAGAAAATCACGGAAAATCAACGCATAAAGATGGAATACACATCAAGCTCCAATTTTCAGGTACATACATGATTCCGCTTGTGGATGTAATTTTAGCTGCTTCGATATTAAGCATTTTGAGTGGTTTAATATCAAAATTCAATTCGCTAATGGTTATATTTCGGTTTGTGAGTTAGCAGAGAAGCGATAGTAGGTATGTACGGAAAAGTAAATTTATTTTTGAGTGGAAAATTTGAATTATTGAAATAATTGTACTGGTGGGGTAAAACGGACAGTTGCCAGTGGGTGTGAGATGGACTATGAAAAGTTTGATTAATCTACTCCTAAGGAATGCCCTGCGTCTATGAATGGAAATTAAATCGCCAAATGTGGACTGTTTAGAAGCTAACTGGAACCAGAAGCAGAATAGTGGAGGGTCTGTCCGTTTGTACTGCTGAAAAGCACGATATCACTTCGAGGTGGATTAATTCGATTTTTTCATCATTTAACGGATATTTGTGATGAGTTCAGATCTTGGTTGAATAAAGTTATTCCTCTCGCGATCGATAAACCCCTACGCTTCATGTATTATAAATCTGTCCATATTACCCCCACTATATGTCTATATTACCCGCATCGAAAAAAAAAGTTGTACTTTTCGGTCCGTTTTTATTTCAGTAAAAAACATTTTAAAACACTTTTTTTTTGTAAAACATTTGGCCAATTTGGTAGAAAAACAGTATATTGAATTGCAAGAAACTGCAACAAAGTTTTGGGAAACATGAGTTTCCAATGATATAATTGAAGTTCTTCTTAACATGTCCGTTCTATCCCCACCTCCCCTACATATTTTTACCTTGGTGTGTGTAGGTGAAGAGGACAACAACATCGGGAAGAAATCAAATATCGATTTTCTTCGGGTTTTTCAAGGATAATTTTTTTCAAACATATATTTTTTTTAATTAACTCAATAGCAAATCCAATTAACCTCATCAACCAGCTTTCACTTGGTTCCAAGAACGTTCAAGTACGACCTTTCCACACAGTTTTTTTTTCTTTTTCGACTTCGTGTTCGATAATAAATAACACAATAAGTAATGATCGCACTGGAAATCGGAAGGCAGTTTTGAAAACTCCAATATATTCTGTTAACCTGTTGCTTTGACGAAAAAAAATTTATTTGAATTTTTCGAGCACGCGTTTCATAAAATTCTAAAAAAAGTTTTTTTTTTGGAAAATAGTTACTAAGATACATTCCATTGACGCATATTTGAAAGCTTCAATCGCTCCAGAATATTCACCGCTTCTAATCAAAATGGAATTTAACTTTCCTTTCGAACGCGCAATTCGAGTGATTCAATCGGTGCCTCAGCCCGCCCAGAAATATATTCAACCATAACGTATTGCAGTAAACGATTGACTACGCGCAATTGGTTACGAAATATATTGACGATATTCGTTCTAAATAGAAGAATTCTCCTGGTAGCTACAGCTACATGGAATACATTTTTTCTATACCTTCTGTTTTTTTTTCTTTAGACTCATTTAGCAATTCAGCTGTAACAGAGCCGTGTTTATTCGTGTGCATTTTTATCTAATTTTTTTGTATATTACACAGTAGCCATTTAGGCGTAAGAGTATTCCTATCCTATTAAATATATGTTTTATGTTTTATATAATACATGTTCGATGCAGAAAAGTAAATTTTCATACATAATTTTTATTTTCAAAGCGCGTTATTCACTTGAGATTTATATTGCTACTTTCGCTGCACACCAACGAAACACGAAGCTTAGTTCCGCAAACACGAAATCCAACTGAGCTAACAATGATGTCATTGTAGAACATATGGGAATTATTTTTTTCAAACATTCACTCAAAGTTTTCAAAGATTTCAAAGTTTCAACCACAAAAAACATAACATTGTTCTACGGGCAGAAACGAATATAACAAAATAAAAACAACACAAATCAGACCATACTTTCCTCGGGTTTTGCACTTACCAACACATTTGGCCTTCCATTTTTATTTATACAGATAGAAGATATAGGAGTGCGTTATTTCTCCTGAATATCCATTTCCACTTTCAAACAAATATCAATTTCGTTATCGCATCGAATCAACATCGAATGGACTAACAACTCTTATCATGATTTAATTGTAGAACATATGGAAATTCGATCTTCCGAATTTTCCGACCTTCCTTCAGATTTTTCCGAAAATTTTTCGATACACCAACAGACGAATACAATGAAATAATAACGGCTCAAATCAGACCATTCCTTCCTCGGGTTTTGCGCTTACCAACACATTTGGGTTTTTTTAGATATTTTCCCCGACGATCCAAGCAAAATTTCGATGTCATTGTACTGAAGAGTGTTTAATTCTCTTTCTATAATGTTCGTTATCGCCGACATGAATTTTTCAATACGTTTCATTTTTCAATTTTGTCTGTAGGAAACATTTATTTTGACATTTCAACTTTTTTTATTAGAACTATTCTGAGCTACAGTTGATATCTTGTGCTCAGATTTCAACTGAATCGAGTCTGATTGAGTGTCCTCTTATCGTAATCGACCTTCGCATTCAATTGGAAATGAGTTTTTGCTTCTTCTTGATCGATCTTGATCTTGATGTACGAACAGTAGGGTGCCAATAAAAATTGTCATCTCTAATTTCAAAAAGTTACCTCATAAAAAATGTTCACCACCTCGAAAAAACACCCCATGCAAAATATTAGCTCAATCGTACTTAAGGGAGAGTGGCGCAAAGCGATCAAAGTTTGATTTTTTTTAAAATCGAAAAATCATCCAGAGGGGGAGTAAAGGAAATCGGGGTTTTCGAAAAAAAAAATTTGATGCCAAATGTCATAAAATTTCATGAAACGTCGAGATCTAGTGTCATCTCGAAAATTATTTTTTTGTCAAAAATCGCCACTTTGGGACTTTTTTTTCGTTTTTTTTTCGGAATACGAAACGAAACGTATGGTTTTGGGTACCAATAAAAATAGCTATCTCGATTTTTCATTCGGAACTTCCTGCGAAATGTTGATTTGCGCGATAATAGACGGCTTCCATCTGTCAATAATTTCTCTAAACCCTAACTAAACTTTCAACACTGAAATGAATAACTTACCAAACAATAAGCTTTCGGAACAATCCCAAGCTGACCACTAGTAGTAGTATAGTAAAATTAACAATGCATTCGAACATCATATTATATATTTGGTTTTCCTTTTTGTGAGCCTCATTTTTTTTTTTTAAATAACTCGCCAACGAAGTCAAACATAGCATATTTGATTTTTTGATGAGTAGAACAGCTAACCCAATACTAGGTTGCTATAAAATTAAAATCGATAAATATAATTATCTGTATTTGCTAATCGCCAAGCAAACAGTGAGTTTTACCAATAAATATTGTTTCAATTATACAATCAATGGCTACATCCATTTGGCGGCTACCTCCAACTGTCCGGCCGCTTTAATCAGTGTCTCAACAATCCGGTGGCCGTTAGTTTTCGAAAACAATTTCCAATCGAAGTTACACACCTCATCCGCAAGTATGGTGGTTTCCAAGCCCTCTAACTACATAACCGCATAATACCCTTCGTCCGCCTCTCACCCCCACCGTTCCGAGACAACGGTTCGCCCTAGACTCGAGTGGAAACCAAACCAAGAAACCAAGAAAAGCCGACCTGAAACAAGGAAGTACAAAATTAGTTGGTCCAGTCTTGTGTAGACGAATACGTGGTGATCCAAAAATAGACACCACTACCAGGCACGGAAACCGCCTTTCGATTTCAACAGAGGCATGCGTCACGCGTGCGTAGCCATTCGAAATGCACAACTCTCATATCGTCCGGCGATCTTCCGAGAGCAGGTTATTCCGGCAGCCAGCAACAGCGTGTGGTTTTCTTTTCATTTGGACGGAGGAAACCACTTTTGGCAGTCCGTGCCACATATAACACCTTCAAATATGGATTCAAAGATTCACGTCGTAAATCTTTCACCGGGTGACCGGGCTGATGCCACGTCCTGTCGGGTGCAATTTTGCGCGATCGTCAGTCAGTCGTCTTCAGTTGATATTAGCATTCACAAGTCACAAGTGGAGCCATGCAATGCGCACCGACCGGTTCGACCGGTTCGGTGGTCAAATAATCTTCGAATTAATAAGAAAAAAATCCACAGCATTGCGTAATCCACTCTAGCGGGGCGAGTTATGCCGTTTATACTTTCAAATTCCCCGCCGGGAGCCTCTTCAGGAGGGGTGTTTTTCAATCCTCTTCACTCGACTAGTCTTGAGAATGGCTAGCTCACAGCATCCGAGAACGAAGCGGTTACGTGGAGCCGGTTCTCCCGGCAATAATCGAATTCAGGCGTGAAATCTGATCATTTAGACATCTCATCAGGTGGGCAAAATTAAATTTGAATAAATGAGAAACGGGTGTCACAGAAGGTGACATTGAGAAACGTTTCTGGGGGGGATCTCTGCTTATGATTTGAACTCGTGCTCTCCCGCACAAGCTGATCTTCTTAATGTGGTTGCCCTTGAAACAGAAATGATATTCGTGTTTTTTTCTCGTTCTTCTTATTTTCAATGGATTTGAACAAATTAGAGTGACTGTGTCAAGAGTAATGAAAACGAAAGAAAGGTCGTTTCAGTGGTTATGAAATACTGCCATATTCCAGCGCCGTTGAAACATTGACAATAACACACGCACACTCGGAGGGCATGAACAAAAGCAATGATAATTGGTGCAGTAAATTAGTTGTGCCCAAAACCGGCGAACTGCTACAGAGGTACAACGTTGTCAACTACAGTGGTGCTCCATTAGAACAAGGGTGGAACCAAGGATGGTGTACTGCGGGCGGGTTATCAACAGCAACCACATGAGCCTCTGAACGCCATGTTTTATTTTCCTTCGAGTGGAATGCCGTCTTATGGTGGCCTCGTATCCACGTCGTGCAAAGTTGATTGGACAGGTTGGCTGTTGCGAGTTTGTGGTGGGCCATTGCATAACCACCCGGTTCCGACCCGGGGATTGGGTCTTCTCTCGTTATCCAGATGGAAAGGATTTCGATAGGGTTGAGCAGCGTTAGTTGTTTAGCAGCGATTGTAAGCTGGGAGATTTTGATTTTTTAAAGTGTTTTAAATAATCTATATTTCTCCAGGGACTGTAAATTCTCTTTTTTATTTGCGGTTGATTTTTTCAGAGCTCGTCTTCGGGACTATCGACCGTTTTCGTTCATGAATGATTCAAATTGTAGTTTGGTTCGATATCTATCAATCTTCAACAGTTATCAGCAATGTTTAAGATCGTTTTTTCCAACTGTTGTATTCAGCATACTGCAATTTAAATCTTTGTTATATTAGTAAGGATTATCGATTCTAATATACTATACATAACAATTCGAAACATGACTCCAGTCTCATTTCATTGGACAAAGATCGTTTTACTGAACTGATTTGTTTTGAATGACTAAAAGATAAAAATCAATGTTTAATTAGGCATCTACATTATTTACGAAAAATGAAAGTGAAGGAATCGTAGAACTGATACTGTCCAAACTAGGCTGACCAAACCGTTCAGGAATTAAACGTAACACGTAACGCCAAGAAAAATCAAAAAATCATATTTTTTTGAAGTACAGTAGAGTCCGTTTATTATGACTCCGTTTACATTGAATAACCGCTCATTATGACATAATTAGACAACGAAGTATGGTTTAATTTAGAATTCTATGTAAAAAAGTCGGATATAATGACTTGCTTTATAGTAGCATGTCGCCTATTATGATCCATGTTTAAAAAATTATGTAAAAAATTATGCCCCACATTTTTCAACAAAACTCTTCGTATTCGTAAATGTTTAGTTGCTGAAGAGACTTTGCGAAAGAGATTAGGATTTCTGAAAATCTTATTATTCCAGCGTCTCGGAAAACTGCTTGCATCATTCCTATTCATAAATCTGGCAACTGTAAGCAGGTGACGAATTATCGCGAAGTATCCATACTTTGCTGTCTCAGCAAAGTGTTCGAAAGACTGATACGCAATCTCTTATACAACGTGGTGTCTCCTACAGGGTGGGCCATTTAAAGTGGAAGCATCTGGCAACCCCATAACTTTTGACAGAGATGTCAGATTAACAAATGTCATACCGCGTTGGAAGCGTCATTTCAGTACAATTTTAACCATGGAACAATACACACCTAAACAACGCGCTGAAATTGTTCAGCTGTACATTCAAAATAACTTCTCAATTGTGTTAACTAAACGTGCGTGGAAAAATAAAAATAAAGTTAAAACATCGCCTGGAGACAACACTATACG
This sequence comes from Toxorhynchites rutilus septentrionalis, assembly GCF_029784135.1. Taxonomy (NCBI): domain Eukaryota; kingdom Metazoa; phylum Arthropoda; class Insecta; order Diptera; family Culicidae; genus Toxorhynchites; species Toxorhynchites rutilus. Next base: position 49,536,052 of record NC_073745.1, read on the forward strand.
TCGATTATATGCCAAATTTATATCGTCTGGTAGTGTTGGTAATGCCAGTCATCTGTCCAGACAACGACCAAGACGTTTCGACGAGAATATTGATGCCGTTCGAGCCAGTGTTGCAGAGACTCCATCGACATCAGGTCGCCATCGTTCGCAAGAGTTAGGCACCGATTTTTTATTGCCATTTGTTCGTGAAAATGAATTGGACAATTACTGGTTCCAACAGGACGGCGCTACATGCCATACAGCGGCTGCCACGACCAAATTATTGCGCGAAATGTTCCCCGGAAGATTAATATCGAAAAACGGCGATTATGACTGGCCACCGAGATCACCTGATTTGACGCCTCCTGACTTTTTTTTATGGGGATATTTAAAATCCAAGGTATACACTGGTAAACCAAGGACCCTGGCTGCGCTGAAAGACAATATCCGACAAGAAATTGCTGCCATATCGGCCGAAACATTGGGCAAAGTGATGGAAAATGCCGAAAAAAGGGCACATTTTGCGGTCAAGGCCAGAGGCGGTCATTTACGAGATATCATAATCAAAAAGTAGTTAGAACAAATCTCCTTGGACCAAAATAAATGAATTTCAAAAAAAAAATTTAAAATTCCACTTCTTTACTTTGCTATTGCAAAAACAAATCCTTCCACTTTAAATGGCCCACCCTGTATAATCTTCGACGGTCAGCATGGATTCATAAAGCATCGCTTTGCCACAACGAATCTAATGTGATACGTTACCACACTGTCCCGTGAAATCTGTGAACTCGGAGTTATGATTGATACTCAGCTCATATTCAACAAGCACTTGGGCGTTATGACCGCTAAAGCTTTCTGTGTACTAGGATTCATTCGTCGTCATGCGTACGAGTTCACCGATATTCAAGCTTTGAAGACTTAGTATTCGATAGTTCGTGGTATTCTTGAGTATGCTGCTTCAATTTGGTCTCCCCATTACGTAGTTCACGCTTTGTCAATCGAACGGGTGCAGAAAAACTGTTTACGGTTTGCTCTGAGACGACTTCCATGGAACGATCCAGCAAATCTACCTCCATATTCCGACCGATATAAACTATTAGGATTGGAATCATTAAGTTCCAGGCGCACTACAAAACGTTTCTATGGTGAATAGACACTCCTCCCCTCTCTCTAGGGGAGGGGGGACTGCAATACAAATGAAGCATACATTTCTTCATAATTCAAGAACTAATCAAGCAAACGGAACTAAATTTGGCATGTGGAAATTTCAGGGGGCAAGAAACATTTCTAAGGTGGTTCAACACTCCTCCCACCTTTCTAAGGGGAGGCCTCCATAGAAATGAAACATGCATGCAAATGGAATCAAAATTGGCATATGGAGGTTTTATTTTGTTAATGGTGGTTAGACGCTCCTTTTCCTCTCTAAAGAGGGGGGGGGTGTGAGTGTGCTGAACAACTTGAGTAGAAAGTCACCAGATTGTTCCATCACACTGATTTTTTAATTTTTTTTATAATTAAATTGCGATTTTATAGCTTTTTTTCAAAAATAAACCTAATATTTATTGAATATCACATCTTCTTCTTCTTCTTCAATGGCACTAACGTTCCTAGAGGAACTTCGCCGTCTCAACATAGTATTACTTGCGTCATTTTTATTAGTACTTAGTTGAGATTTCTATGCCAAATAAAACGCCTTGAATGCATTCTGAGTGGCAAGCTCTAGAATACGCGTGATCACAGTGCAAGTCGGAGGAAATTTCTTTGACGAAAAATTCCCCCGACCAGAACGGGAATCGAACCCGAACACCCGGCATGTTAGTTATGACGCTAACCACTCGGCCACGGGAGCACGAATATCACATCTATTTATTTTGTTTAATATTGATGAGAAAATGATGTCGAGTTTACACTCTTAACAAACTGCAAAATTTCCAAAATGGTAAAAACTTTATATGAATAAGAAAAAACTAGAGATAGATTGTTTACTTGCAAAAGCAGTCACACATGCAAGATCATGAAAAATAAACTTTTTTTTGTGAACTATAACAGTTCGGCTGAAAAGTTCATAAGGTTGACGTCTAGATGGCACCTCTCGCAAAAATCTACTTCACTATCACAAAGCACCATCTTTCAATGGATACATGTCAAAATTTGACAGCAATCGGTCGATTGGTTCGTGAGTTACAGCATTGAAAGTGAAGCAACTTTTGTTATCGTTAAAAAAATGGAAAAAAAATGCAAAAAAAAATGTTTTATTGTTTACCTTATAAACTTTTTAGTCCATATATGTAACAGATGTATTAACTTAACAATGTATTTTAATGTGATGTTTTTATATAAAAAATATTTTGTCCCTTGAGACATTCATGCGATTATTCAAATAACATGAGACATGTATGTAAACAGCCGTTCTGATACTTATGAACAATCTTTTCTCTCACACCAAAGTGTTACAATGGGTAAATTCTGCTAGTGTGATTTTTGTCCCACATTCCTATGCATTCAACGCACTGTGTGTTGTCTTGTGTGTATGACTACTTTGTTTGATACTGAGTACCGTTATCTGTTACTCATAGGAGCACCTTTTTGATTCGTGAACAGATTCACTAGACATCAAGCTTCGTTCAGGGAAAGCATAAACTGATACTTGGTTGAGTAAAATATAAGATTAGCATGGTTTCTTGCTGTGGTGGCTGAAAGCAGACAAACGACCACAAAGAGTCAAAAGTACCAAACCATTGCAGCGCCTTGCAGTATGAAGAATTTTTCTCTAGTGGACTTCCGGTCATTCAGGTCTCTCGGGTTTAAACAATCTTTTCATCTTAATTACTTCTCAGAAAATCTGTATTGATATCTGTATTTTATTTATGAATGCAATTTTTAACTATACATTTAAACAAATATTTAGATAAACAGCTTAGCGTTAGTAAGCATACACAATGTAGTAAAAATACCCTATTATATCGAAGTGTTATGGATGTGAAAACCATGAGGACAACTTTGGGGGCGGTTGTACAGGAGTTACGACACGCCCACAAACAATTTGCCCAAAACTATAAAAGTTCGGTGACTATAAAATTTACTATATCCAAAAAATAAATAAGCCTATAAAAGTTACATCATACGTGTAGTCAATACGCTTTGTTCATCAAATATAATTATCTATAATGCACTAAAAAGATTTTCAACATGATTTGACATTGACATTGCCATGATTTGATACTATGAGACATTTGTTTATTTTTTTAAGAATTTCGACTTACGCAAACCCGGTTGCATGTTAAACGGAATGGATATATCTCACAACTGTGATGCCTGAGGATGATTTGTTTGTTATTTACAAACAAATAATATAAAATACAAAGTGCAGCTGAATACGTCCTACGACTAATTTGCAGAAATTCTGAGGAAATGTCAAAAACATGACTCGAAAACGACTAGTAATAAAATAATAATATAAGTTAAATAATAATATAGCAAAATGTTAGTTTACATTGATTGTAAACGGCTAATCGGTAGATCATATAAATATATATTGTATATCTCTAATAAACTCAAGAAAATTTCAAATAATCTTGAAAAGACATAATCTAACCATTGAACTGTACGCTATCGTGTAATGTATGGATAAAATGTTAATTTAATCAAGAACGATAAATGTTTTAATCGCAGCCCTAACCTTTACTTTAATTAGAACACTTCCATACTGGCCGCAAATCGAATTAAAAAGCCATATGTGAATAAAGTGTCCTCTGAGGGTTACTAATTACTGTTATCAAGCCACAGTGCACCGAGCATTACCCCGGCCGTATCATTACACAAACCAACAATCAATTCTACACCACGCCAACAGACCAATCGGTTACACACCTCATTAATAAACTAATCATGACAAAACACTACCCATGCTTTTTTTTCCCGATCCAAGCCGGTACAATCGAATGCGACTGCTCAAAATGCAAATCACGAACAATATGCGGGCCCTTGGTATGGGTAGTGATATGATTACGAAACTCCCGTTAAATGGACATTACAAGTGATACTGGTCTCCGCATACCTTGCTTTGTTAATTACCATGTCTCTTTCTCTCGTCACCGACGACGGCGACAAAAAAAACGATGTAACGGTACCCAAATCTGCATAAATTACCAACGACGCAGACAGAATCCGTCATTATTTTCCGATCAACTGCAACTGCTGCCTACCCGCCCTCTAAAGACGAGGTGTCGTACCATGGTGGGTCAAATACCGCATCAAGTCCATCCATCAATCGTTGGAAACATTTGAACTCTTCGACCGCGGAAGAGTGGTTCAACAGTTCCTGATCATCGCTCAACCGATGAATGGCGTTGTTAATTACACATTCGTTCCGTTCGTTCGTTCCTCTCTGCTTGCAATTAACCTTGAATCGTTCTTCTGCAGCATCCGGCCACAAATCGGCCGAATCGAGCTGCACATTTTTCAAATTGCATACCATACCGTTAAAGAGCAGCCTGCGAGTGAAAGCAGAAGCCATTATGTACTCCTATTGCCCCGATGATGATTGCTCGAATCATGCCCCATGCTCTCGATGATGCCCGCCGAATGGCACACGGCGGTCAATAGCATGTGAAAGGGAAAGTGTTGCCGTTATATCGTGACCGGGATCCTGTGCGCTTACATCAGCGCAGCGGCTTACGTAAACGATGACCTGACGAACCACAGGGTCGTATGTATGGTACGTACCAGGTTTAAGGTTGGTCACAACGATGGCGCGTAAAATGGGTGCTGCCGGGAGAGTTGGGTGCCTGCATTGTAGGACCGCCAATGTGATTCATAAATGCATAGCTGGTGACGAAAATTACAGTGTTTAGATCAACTCCTGTTGACCAGCTTAAGCTGCAATTTGTCGGGTATCAATAATCGATTCTTAGAAGTAAAAATAACAATTACAGAACCGGACCTCACCAGGAACAAGGAAACTGGCTTGCCTCAACAAGGACGACTAGTGTTGACGCATCCACCGTTGCAAACTATGTGATTCATTTGACGGCGCAAGCAAAAAGTGTTAACGCCTCAGAAAGCAATTAAGATCACGCCATACTAAGATGCCGACAGAATGCAGAAAAAAAAGAATCTCGAAACAACAATCTCATGATTTTTTTTTTTTTATTAAATTCGTTTATTTTTACAGGCTCAGTTACATAAGTTTAAAGGAGCCGAATTCTTAATTATATTTTTATTACTATACATAAACATTTTCTAAATCTAAGGTAATCTCATGATGTTATTGAATGGTTTCAAAGCATGCAAAACGAGGTGCGCTTTTGCGCAACGACGCTCTGTACGACAGAGCGCCTCTTGCAGCAAATTACTTTTCTTTTGTTTCGCCACGATTGTGAGGGAACCCATGAGAAATCCACTCATTGCCTATGAGAACCTTCATTTCGATTAATCATCCCATTGTTGCATGGCCACCATGTCTACCACACGGTACCAAACATGATATCTAATCTGATCAGACCGCCTGTCAATCTTGCGCATTCTGCGTGTATTGGACCTTGAACTGAAAAATAAACAACCACCCCGCAAGCTAGACGACAAGATCTAACTTCCTTTCTTTCCCCGTTGCTCCTTCTCTCTTCTCTACAGACATTGAAAGCGATCCAAATCGTGCGCCCCCTTGTGATCCGGCCGTGTGCGTGCTGCCGGACTGCTTCTGCTCGGAGGACGGCACCACGATCCCCGGAGACCTGCCAGCCAAGGACGTCCCGATGATGATCACCATCACCTTTGACGACGCCATCAACAACAACAACATCGATCTCTACAAGGAGATCTTCAACGGCAAGCGCAAGAACCCGAACGGGTGTGACATCAAGGCGACATACTTCATCTCCCACAAGTACACCAACTACTCGGCCGTGCAGGAAACCCACCGCAAGGGACACGAGATCGCGGTACACTCGATCACGTGAGTACACGTTTGCTGTTTTCGATCGCAACCCCGTTATCACGCTTAGCTCATTTCGATTGATTGATTGTATTACGTTCATAGTTGTTGCAAGGTTTGGCACCCCTCCAATTTCACCCATTAATTGTTTTATTTTGTATTTTCATGGGCGCTTCAAAACACACGTGTGTGGTGGTGCACATATTTTAAATCATTGCAAGACAGCAAAGGAAGGTATTATCCGCTTAAAGTCTCACACACAGACAGATTTGAATTTTTGTATCACGTTGGTGCTGTATATGCAACACAGCTAATTGCTTGTAAATGTCCACAAAATTATCTGGAAAATTCTCAAACACCGCGGCCTGAGTTGGCGCAACCTACACACACGCAAACACGTACACACACGTAGCTGAAACATAATTGACAAAATTCACATAACCTGACATCAGTCATGAACATCATTTAAAACTTCCATAGTTTTGCATCCTTGATTACGCCTTTTTATCGCCTTTGGATATTAACGTCACTCTGTCAGGAATGTACCGGGATTGGCCGACAAAACACTTCCGTTATTCATTCAAACTGATTGTATCGGCTACAAAGTAGATAAAATGTATCGCCCCTTTCGTGATAATAAGCTTATGCCAACGAATAATCAAATCATCAAAACATTTCCCATACGCATTTTCTGGAATCGTAATCTTCTATCGAATGGAGACAGGTTGGTAATTTGAGTTTTACAAATAAAGAAAAAAAACCAGAGCCACGTCAGATGAATACGCTGGTTCTACGATGACACTTATTCAAGTTTTCGGCTAGAAATTCGTTCATAATATTGTCTAATGGTGAGAATAGATGCGTCACAGAGCACAAACTCGGAAAAATTGTCGAATAAATCGGTTAACATAGCCGGTCACCATCGGCTTTGTCGTCTTTAACCTGTTTTTGTTCAGTTCGTACCCAGTGGATGGGTTCTATTCCGAACACGCTGAATGGATTGCATGTTAAACTCGTAAAGCCGTGTCTCATCACCGGTGTAAATTCGTTTCAATAAATATTTTGAAAAATTAAAATTAATTTTTCTTAAAACGTATTTTTCGTATTTAAACACGTTTTTAAACTTTTTTCTATTTAGAAGCATGTGAAGAACATGTCAGAGAATTTACAGAAAAAATATTACGAGTTAAACATTATTGTTTCAGGAGTATCCATACAAAAAAGGCATATGCTCCAGAAACTATAAATGACACAAGGTTGACGTCTTCGACAAAAATTCATATTCGAACAAGATCTAGAACTTTGTCGAATACATTATATGGTCGGGGTTCTGCCAAATTGAAGCAACCGCCATTTTTTTCAAAATTGAGTTATTTGCACCATTGGATGCAGGAAATAATAATCCATCGACTGTAAAATGAACATTAGGGTGCCAATGAATGTATGGGAAAAAATCGACCCTAAAATTTCAAAATGTTACCCTATACAAAATGTTACCTCCTCGAAAAAACACCCTATGCCAAATATCAGCTCAATCGGACTTAAGGGAGAGTGGCGCAAAGCGGTCAAAGTTTGAATTTTTTGAAAATCGATTTTCCGATCACCGATTTTCGGTGATTTTTCGTTTTAAAAAAAAACTCAAATTTTTACGTCTGTGACACTAATAAATGAAGTTGGAATGAGCTAATATTCTGCGAAGGGTATATTATCGTGCAAATCAACATTTCGCAGCAAGTTCCGAATGAAAAATCGAGATAATTATTTTGATTGGTACCCAAAACCATACGCTTCGTTTCGTATTCCAAAAAAAAACTGTCCCAGAGTGTCGATTTTTGATGAAAAAAATTTCGAGATTTCTTTCAGTAGATTTCTACGTTTCATGCAATTTTAGGACATTTGGCATAAAAAAAAATTTCGAACATCCCGATTTCAGATTTTTAGATTTCCAAAGAACTCAAACTTCGACCACTTTGCGCCACTCTCCCTTAAGTCCGATTGAGCTAATATTTGACATAGGGTGTTTCTTCTAGGTGGTGAACATTTTTTATGAGGTAACTTTTTAAAATTAGAGATGACCATTTTCATTGGCACCCTAATGAACATGTCATTCGGGCAATTGACAACAGCTCAAAAAAAAATTCTGTGTAGCAGACTGTAAAAAACCCGAAATTGCATTCAACCAAAGCGAACCATAAACCCACAATATGGCATCGGACGATAGTAATCGTGTTAAATCTCCAAGTGTTTTCTCTCGTGTTTTCTCCAAGTAGGCAGATCCGAATCTTCTACAGATTTTTCTGTTTTTCTAATTGAAATATAACGTAGAGCCAAGCTGTTGAGATACTAATGAACTATTTACAAAAAAATAACATTTTATGGGCCAGATCACGAACATCACTGCCACGTACGCTTTCACGTCACTCACACTTCACTTAACCTTTTTGTGTCTATCATCATTGTCACGGACAGTTGCGTGTAAAAATGAACTCCGTGAAGTGAAAGTGTTCATTCCCGTTTATAAGAGACATGTTGGTTGCATAATGTCGGGTGTTTGAACGCTGTGTCGGTTGCATAGTTTCGGACGTTTCGGACGTTATGTAGGTAAAATTAATACAGCGTATGAGATAATATTCCATTTAATTAATCGTATGTCTTAGAATGACAAGTTTGCGATTATACCTCGATGATTAGTTTGCTGAATCAAATGCTGGCTCCAAGATGAGGAGGAATAGTTGGTTGCGCGGGAATAATGTAGTTGTTGAACATATAGGAATGTAATTTTACGCTAGAGATAAAACATGACTATTATGTTTAACTCTTGTACTTAGCTCTGTCTTACTCGATTAAATAGTGAGACATATTTAGAATCATTTTTCATGAACCGTTTCTACAATTTTAATATCTTCTATATCTCAGAACAAACGCGAATTTATCCACCTCACGATCAGTAAAATTTGAGCTACTCCCATATGAGATTCTGAAGTTTAATCCTCTTACCCTTCCCATTCTCGTGTAATCTGATACACGGGACATGAGGTTTGATTCAATTATTTGAACAGAAACTGGTCAGCACTTATTTAATGTTCTTTCATTCAAAGTATGTCTTCAAAACAATACCGTTGAAAATATCTATAACGTAAAAAGTTATAACTATCGTCCTGATTCTGGTCTGGTCCGCCAATTGTGAATGTTTGAATTACAAAAACTAGCTCTGCAATGTTGGAAAAACTTTACAGTTATTATTTTATATTCAAAATATCAACAAATCAATCGTATTTGGGGCCAGTGGCCTCCATTGCCATTTTATGGTATTGCAACTCTCTCTTAGTCTAATCCTAAAAATAGAAATAAAAAATACATAGCTACATTTTTAATCATTAATTACATCCCATAGCGCATTTACCGAATCCAAATAAACAAATTTACGTCCTCTGGATACGTCAGAATTTTGTTCTAAAAAGACCACCAGGCGGGTAAATTATGGTTTGTTTATCTTTTATTTCTTAAACGAGCCAAGACAATATTCAAACTATTAGCAAAAAAGCTAAATAAATACGAAATTAAACTTACGCCATTCCGCGTGACTAGCTTTCACCATCTAAAACACAAGTGACAAATATACCTGTTTTTCTCCGTGACATGACAGTATCGTGGTATTCATAATAACACCGAGTTCATCAAAGTTGGCACGACGGATGAACTCTTCTGGAATCTACACACACGGTGACGGCCGTGATAAGGTTGTATACAATTCACTTCGTTTTCACCGTGAAGTGACGTTCGTGATCAGGCCCTATATAAAAACATGATGTTAGTATTCCAACTTCGTATATCTGAAAACAGACAGTGAACCAGTCCTCCACCGTCTTCAAATTACAGTTCTGCAAAGCTTCCACCATTCCAACATCTCGTAAAAGCCCCATATTAACATTTGCGATGTTAATGCTTTTATTCTCAAGCTAGTAAAGAATATATTCATCGACGCCTTAGAAATATCGATGTCGGTCTTACAAGCATCAACAATGTTGATAAACTGCTATATGGTTTTAGAATTAGTGCCTTCATAGGGTTGTAAGTTAATGTAACTCAGAAAGTATTCATTCACAAAAAGGGGTCGTAATAGTCTCACTGGAGCAAAGAACAATGTTCAGAACTGAACAGTACCTGAGAATTATTCAAATTCTACTCAGACTCTTTCATGTGTTTGATGCGTTATAATCGTGAATTATTGTATACCTTGTAAGAATCGAAAATTCGTTGGCACCTTTTGAATTTTTCTTGCTAAGCCGATTCGGCAAACAAATGCAAGCTCGCCTCGATTGAGTATTCTTGTTCTCAGAAAATAAATAACAGTAAATAATATTCTAAATAGCAGACTCTCCAAAATTTCAAGGCAACTTTAGAACTAGTCACGTTGGTTGCGCTGAGCTGCATAAGCCATTCACAAAGGAGCGAAGCAATACTATTTGCAAATTAACTCCCAGCATTAACATGTACTGTTGATTGCTCGTTGATTAGAGCGATACTCAAACACTGAACTTATTAAATATACAAGTAGTTTTTCAATATCTTTTAGCAAAATTATATCCTTATCGCTTCCATCATCATTTACAAAGAAATATTTCACAAATTACACTAAGTTATAATGCGTGTGGGTGACCGTGGATGACATCAGACATCATTATTTGCATCGACACATAAATTTACAAATACACGCACGCACACTCAAACAATTAGAAGATCAAAACCTTGTGGGTACGTGGCTACGAGACAGTTTGAGAATTTTAAAGTTATCTCTTAAGACGGCTCGTAGGCTGGAACGAGACTAGAATAAAAATCCATGCGAAAGCGAAGTATAATGTAATAGTTAACTTCATATTTCTCTTCTGCTTCCACACCCAAAATTAATTGCAAATGTTTTGGTATCCCGATTTATTATGTTGAATGAGCCCAAACATAACAGAGAATGTGCTACTCCTCCCTACTGGCATATCATTTGTATAATATATATGCTATAGCAATATAAGAGCAACATTAGCGAGCGAAACAAGAGACGCATTGCAAATAAACACGCATTAGAGCTTTTCGCACACTTTGCCACATACACGGACCAGACCGAGAAGGATATAGATTCACGTTAATGCTCTCCTTTTACTCTTAGAAAACACCTCCCAACTTTATTTTATAATGATGTAATATTATCACCCATTTATGCAACAGCACCAGCAGCTATATGAATAGAGTGATCGTGTAAAATAGCCTTGCATTCCAGCCGGCCTTAGCTCGATCCCCGTTGACATCGTTTGGACTTTTTTTTGGCTGACGTTCAATCTGAGAGAAAGAAATGTCTGCTCCCATACACAAAAAACATTTTATTTGCTCATTTCACTCATCAGCACACGAAAAAGCATTTTCTCTGTCGAAGAAGAAATGTTTTCTGCCAACGCTAGTTTGGGTGCACACACCAACGCGTGCTCAGTACTGTACATTTTTCTTTTGTGCATATTCTGAGAATGAAAGAATAAAAGCGCAAATTGCAGCATAAGGGGAATATTTTTAAACCGCTTCTTTGTCTGTCCCTTGTTCGTCTCTTAGATAGAATTATGTCTGATGGTGGCTAGGGTTTTTTCGCAATGGTGTGGATGTACTCAAATTATATTTCGATGCAACTTTACTTGCTCTCTTTTAGATGGCAAAATTTGGGGAACAAGATTTGAATCAATCAATGCGATTTAGCTTGTTTGGATAAAGTATAACAATACATAACATGTACAACATTTTGTTTAAGAAAAAAATACAAAATTTCATTATGGTTCATCGTGGTCTATTCACTTCTTGGAGAGTCTCGCTGATTACCGTTGTTGCGATGTTCCAAGGCGTTGGGCCCAATATGGAACCCTCTGAAACTCCCATCAAGGTATTCACCGGTTTCTGTCCACCATCTGTATTGTAGAACAGTATCCGATTCTGAAAAGAACTCCAGTATCCGGTACATATAACTGAGAACCTACATTCTGTGTAGTAACTCAGCGATCATAATCTCTGCGCAATACTATTATCCTTTTCTGTGTCGAGGGCAACTTCTGAATGTTCAATTTTACAATGTCATCCAGGCATCGAATACTTAATGCAGTTTCTTGTAATTCATTGAATTAATCGGTTAAATGTTTCACAAAAAAAAGTACTTTCCAAAGTTTTGTAGGGATGAAAAAGTTTAACATTCTTGGTGTGTTTATGAAACGGACATATGGCGGAAGCTCTTTCGAACACTACCTTTTTTCCACCAGCACGATTATTTGAATTGTCATCATATAAAACATTGATACTGTTTGGAACATTCCTAAAACTTCTTCTATGTGAACTTACCTATCGAAACCATCGGAACATTCACCCCTCTTCAGGAACCCGATCGGATTTGAAGTTGACGCGATGTTGCATTCAGTAATTCGAATCGATCGAAAATCCCACCGAGATTCAAACCCAAACGACAAAAGCGACAACATAGCCTTGACGCGAAACAAAGATGATTTTTTTATCATTGAGAAAGTTTGAGCGGAAATGCTGGGAAAATAAAACAAATAGTTAGGTAAGGCTGAGAACTACGATTTCAAAATATTTAAATAACATTGGGTAATAATATTCATTTAAATTTTAACTATTTAGAACTGCCTGCTGATGTGATAGAGTGTATAAAGCTTCGCGTAAATAGTTTTGCGTAAAGGCAACATTGGCATATTTCGACCTCGTTCGGATTGCGATGTTTCAAATTCGAACGGCTTCCGGAATATGTGTGATAATAATCAGTGAATCAAATTTGAAAAAAAAAACATTACAAATCAAAGTCGCAAAAATTACATCCTCAAGCAGAATTATTTTTCAATTTTTATTCACCTTTTCACAGTTTTGATGAAATGTCCCTAAAGCCTTCAAGTATCAATTACATATTGGTATTTACTGTGAAAAGCATTTGCTTGGTAGAAAGCTGTAGTGTTAATTAATTTCGATATATTCATTTTTTCTCCATAGAATACGGAAAATAGTGCATTGATTTGTAGCCTTTTTCTTCCCATATTTCAGTTAATGATTTGTCCACAGATGTTTGTTAGTCGGAAAACTCTAAATGCATTGAAATTCATCAAAATTGAAACTTGTTTTTTTATTATTTCATTTTTTATTATTATTACTTTATTTATTTCTCTCCTTTTCTGCCTTTTCTGTAGCCTTTTCAGTGGCATACAGAAACATCAAAGTTGGCTCTAAAAGACTACAATCCCATAACCACTTCTTGTTCAATTTGCTGTCCTTTGTTTCAATTTCCAAAAAAAAACTCATAATGTTTTGTCATTTTGAAGGCACTTTCTTATCACCAACAACAATTCAAAATGTGGTTCATCTTCACTAGACGAGAAGAGATTTATCGAACCAGTTCTTTCACTGGCGTTTTGTCAAAAGTTCTTCCCTTCCACATCCAAAAAGGTTTTTTCTTAGTTATGCAGCAAATCACAATCACATTGTTGATGTAGGACTACAATTTTGCTTTTGCTCAACTCGCTTGTTTGTCACTTCGGATATTATGTGAGAATGGAAGGATACTTTACTTATTAGCTCTTTAGTTAACATTTTGGTGGTTTCGTATGACGCAATCATACACAAACACTATTCTTCATATGGTGTGAAATCCGAGGCGGACCGTCTTTTCATCCACCTCCATCCTCGTATTTGAATATGAAATAACGAAAATCGTCCCGCGGTTTGTCATATCTTTCATTCACACTAGATACTCTGCAAGAATTTTTCGGGCGTGTAACATCAGCTTTAAAAATGCAATTTGAAAATATTAAGATTAACTCATAGCCTCAATAAAAGCTATAGACTGCTCGCTGATAGAAGACTAGAATAGAACTAGTAAATGGCATCTTCATACTTTACCCTGGTGCAATTTTTGTGTAAAGGCGAAGAAAAAATTCAAAATAGTCATTACTTTGGTGTGGTGTGTCTTGTTGTAAATGAAATCGAGTTGTGATTTTGTTCACAACTTGCCGTCAGGTGGAGAGTGCCTATTTATGTTTACATCACTCGCAAACATTGTTGTTGGTTTTTTTTCGTTGCCAAAAGTAGATATAATCGTCTGGAACAGTGGGCCACGATAACTTCTGTAGCTATAACACCAAGAATAAAAATAATACTGACAATGCTTGTTCATTATTCTCGTGCTCGCCGTATTATTCTTGTAAGGGAATCAATGAATCACGACTCAACAATCTTCAGCTGATTCAACAGTAACACGGCTCATTTCACACTACGAAAACTTTGTACTGAGGAGTAATAAACAAATGAAAAATTATTTTTAAAAAATATTTACAACTACCTACAATTTTTTCGCCTTGGATATGATAATGCTTGACTTTTCAATGATACTGGTATACAAAAGTTGTGCCTCGCCGTTTGATTAGATGCTCGTTATTGTCGGCTCTGTCTTGAATGCAAAAACACTTGCATGGAAAAATAGGAATGCTAGCAATCCTCGTTAATTTATACTATTTTCGAATCCGGGAATCGTGTTCATGGATTAAAGTAATTAAAATTAAAGTAATAAATTACTTTTCGAACAACTAACAGTAGGTGTCATAGTCAAAAGTTATTAGTTTTCATATCTAGGAGGGTTATGGTAAATTATGTATCACGCAAAAATTCACCTGTAAACATCTTCGCTTATAAGCATATAGGATAAACTAAAATCATGAAGCGAGACACGCTACTGTGGAACGCACCGTGATAGTAAATTATAGGACATCAAACTTTGTGCTTTGAGGCTAGTAAATCAGGTAGCTTTAACAAAAAGACAGTTTTATTCAGAGACGCAAGGCAGACAACCCCTGGATTGACCTACATCGACGAATGCTGACGCAGAATGGGAAATCTTGCTTTAGCGCAATTTGAGAAATTTTCAGTTTGCATGAAGCTTGTAGTCACTTAGATAAAAAAAAATAACGAATAAGGCTTCTGCAATTTTTTGTTCATTAACTATCGTAATTTGTACTCCATGACCTGATATATAAATTCAAGCTATCGATCACCGATGTTAAAATCGGAATGCTCTATTTCCAACCACTAATTTACGCCCCACCTCTTCTTCCTCCTCAGCCACAATGACGAGGAACGGTTCTGGTCGAACGCCACCGTCGACGACTGGGCCAAGGAAATGGCCGGTATGCGTATTATCATCGAAAAGTTCGCCAACTTGACTGACAACTCCGTAGTCGGTGTCCGCGCCCCATACCTGCGTGTCGGTGGTAACAACCAGTTCACCATGATGGAGGAACAAGCCTTCCTGTACGATTCGACTATCACCGCACCCCTTTCGAACCCACCGCTATGGCCATATACCATGTACTTCCGCATGCCCCATCGATGCCACGGCAATCTGCAGAGCTGCCCAACCCGCTCTCACGCCGTCTGGGAAATGGTCATGAACGAGCTGGATCGCCGAGAGGATCCAACCAACGACGAATACCTACCCGGATGTGCTATGGTGGATTCCTGCTCGAACATTCTCACCGGCGATCAGTTCTACAACTTCTTGAACCACAACTTCGATCGTCACTACGAGCAAAATCGTGCCCCACTTGGTCTGTATTTCCACGCTGCCTGGCTGAAGAACAACCCCGAGTTCCTGGACGCGTTCGTTTACTGGATCGATGAGATTCTGTCCAACCACAACGATGTGTACTTCGTCACCATGACCCAGGTAATCCAGTGGATCCAGAACCCACGTACGGTCTCGGAAGTCAAGAACTTCGAGCCATGGAGGGAGAAGTGCGTCGTTGATGGCAAGCCAGCCTGTTGGGTGCCAAGCTCCTGCAAACTCACCTCCAAGGAAGTTCCCGGGGAAACCATCAATCTGCAGACCTGCGTGCGATGCCCCAACAACTACCCATGGCTCAACGACCCAACTGGCGATGGATTCTTCTAAGCCGACTAATCGAGCCTCTGAATTCGTGAGGTTATTTTCTAGGAAATTTATAGTTCGTCCCCTGCATATTTACTCCGCTTCAAATCCCCTTCTAATATAGTCCCAAAACATCATGTTATAAACAAACAAAAAAGTAAACGCTATCATCTTAAACACCCCCTCCTATCCCTTTCCTTCCCCTGTTTGCCAAAAAAAAAGAACTAACAAAACGAAACAAGACTTGAAGAAATCACTTCTCCGTCCATCCGGGAGAAACGTAAAGAAATAAAGGAAAGAAACGTATCGAAGTTCGAACGCAATGATCACGACGAATCGCGCGATTGCAAGAACAACGCCAGGGCGTCCCCCTCACCACCCCTCACAAGGCTCCCTCCATCACAGAATCTCTCAATTCGTCCCCATCTACGAAGCCGTCATGGAACGAGGAACGCCCATCGATGTGAAGCAATAAACAAAAACGGAGATTGAGGGAAAATCATGCTGTGGATATATTTTTTTTTGTCGTTTATAATTTAATTTAGAGAGAGAGAGTGAAGAAGGAAAAAACAAACTAAAAGCTGCAAAATAAGCTTCATGTTATTGGAAGGATGAAACTGTTTATATTTTATAAACGTAATTATTTTTTGAGACGATATTTTAATGTTAATTCCTAACTTTTTCACCTTCACCAGCTGTGTATTTTTTTTCTCAGTAGTTTGTGTACGATGTAAATACTGTGCAACTGCGTAATTTTAAGTGATCTACTCGAAAACAAAAAATGCAACTACATTTTCTTAGCACTTCAATGACGTTGTATACTAGGAGAGTAATTATAAATATCCGCCCTGGAAGAAAAAGCTGAGTATTTACTATTGCTATATTGTTTTATAAATCCTCAGAGACTTGATTCAAAAACACATAAAAACATACTGTGAACGATTGTAGGAAAAGAGTAAATTAAATAAAGTTACTGAAAAGTTTTTAAAAACATCGAAAAAAACTACCCAAGTGTTTTGACTTTTATCGCATATGTCATCCAGTTAGTGGATATGAATTCAAATAACACAAACAAGAAACACTATCGACTATCACACAGCCCAACATTTTATCACAGACTTTCCCTTTCACCTAAGTTATGCCAGAGCCGACGCTTTTTTCCCCTCTACCTATTCGACTGATCCGCCCCTAGAGAATGTGTGTGTTTGACGAGAGGAAAAAAACACTCACCGGTTCTCTATCTTCGCTAATATAATCGAATCCAAGGTGATCCAGTCGAGTTGTTCATTTTCGATCTATAATTTCTGCTGCTATCTGCCGTGAAGCCAAGTCAGCCTCGATCTCGAGTCGCAAAGGTGTTATGTGTGTGTGAAAAATCCATGCATACATGGTTGATGTAGTTGTTGGATGTTCAATCTGCACGTCAATTGAAAGTGACCTGTGAAATTTCTCGAAGTTTTCTTCCACTTTTCATCCTCGATGCATTCTATGAAAAATATGGAAGAATGATTTGTTTGTTTTTTTTTTAAATTCTATTCTCTTTATTCGTTGATAAAAACTTAATGAATACAACTCAACATCGACGTTGCTATCATTATTGCGAGTTGCGGTTTATATTCGAATAACAAGTATTGCGTTGATCTTGTAGGGGTTCTACAGTAAGCCATCATTCAATTTTCCAGGTCGCTCTAGGAAACGGAACAAACCGTTTTGTCTTTGGACCTCCTTCGATAAGGGACGTTACATACTAGCACTATATCGCCAAAGTTATCTTTAGCTTTTGTTCACGTTCCATAGTAACGTTGATATATCGAAATTATTCGAATTTGTGTTGCATGAGTGATGTTTCGACCCATTCTGCTATGTGGATGAAATTCTATGCACTCAACTGCTATGTACCGAGCCGATATTCAAGACAATGCACAAACAGTTGGGTCCGGAGAGCTACCAACGATACTTCAATACTTTTTTGTACACCTTTTTTTGTTCCTTCTTTTTTTTCGACTTTCGAGGACACATTGTTTATCAAGATATGTTTCAACAGATTCTCCTAATATGGCAGAAATTGCTTCCTGAATAACAACCTCGACTTCCTCATGGACTAACCTGCCGGCCGTACAGACATTTGAGTTAAACTTGAACATGACTTGTCTGTACATGTCTTTATTACTCTCCGTTATAAGCTTGTAGGAAATTCCTACCTGTTTCCTACCTGAATACAGCTATTGATTTGGGAATAGCAGTCCATCTTTGTTATTGAAAGAACAGAACTTAAAATAAATATAAGTGTCGGTATGATACCTCAGGTGGACGGCGACGGTCTTTATGGTGTTATCTACCTTCAACTATAATAATTCAGTCAAATCAGATTCATTCCAGCAAAATGTGTGATCGGTTAATTTTGCTTTAAACCCAGAAAAAAAAAGTTCACGAGAACACTAAAACATTCAAGTTTATTTATCGTACTCCTTCAATAACTAGTTTTTACATATCTGTTATATTTTAAGCATGAATTTTGCAGATCTAATGTATTCATAGGCAAAAGTTTATTATTATGATATAAACTCTTGTTTGTCCAGGAATCATTTCTTCGTCGAAAATTTCCTATTCACAGTTCGTTTATTCCTGCAGGCTCAGGTACATAAGTTTAAAGGTGCCAAGTCCATCATTTTATTTTTATTTCTTTTGTATATTTACATTTTCACTTATACTACGGTTATTAGGATGGGGAACCGAATACTCAGTTAGATTATTATGAAATAATATGAACGTTAATGACTCACTTTACAGCGAACGGATTTTGATGATTTGCATGCCCAACGAATCGGAAACTCTCTAGTATGTGTGTGATATGCTGTACATTATAATCTTCTGATTTGTAAATGTTTGTAAAATGTGTTCTGCTCATTCGTGTGCTTACCTACTTAACAGTCCTATACTCGCGCATAGGTCTGTCAGACCGAGAAATCAATCATTCGTTAATTTCCCAAAAAATATGAACACTACGACTTTGCGATTCTTTCTAGCTTCGTTATTCGTCGTCGAATTATTTTGTCGTTGAATGAAATGTATAAATTAATGTTAGTGGCGTGGAATATTAATCAAATATAATGCATTAGATTATTACCGGTCTATTCTCATCAGATTTTAGTTCCTTTTGTCATCGGATTGCACGGATTCATATATTAACTATTCATCGATATATTTGTCGTTAGATTCATACGTGCAAAACCACAATACAAACGTTTGACTTTCGTATAGTTATTCCCTAAATACAATGGTCACACATCTACACAATTGTGGAAGAAATTCACTTAGGGAAGAATTGTAAACAGTAAACTATAAACTAATCGATGGCTTATGGTTATTCTTTACAGTTACAGTTTCGGAGATATTTTTTATAATGAACAATATCGACAAGATAACAAGAAAAAGAAAAGGAAATTCCTAGGAATCCTATTATATCATCTTTTTATGCTCAATGTAAAAAAAGGCATTAATTAATAGTTTACCAAGCATGTAGTTATGATATGTTCTGATTCTTACTCCAATGAAACCACAATCGATACGTTTTTATGTTATTTTATTGTTCTTTATACTTTCATGAATTATATTCAGTTGCTTTTAATTAATTAATTAATTTAATTAACTAAGAGAAATCGATCAAATCACTTACCCCCCTTGCTTTCTCCCGACGCCCGACGAGAACTCGCTCACACTGCCAGAGCATATAAGCAGAATATTTGCAATTTCTGGTAAACAATCTTGATCCTGCTGCGAAGGGTCCACATCACTCTGGAGGATGGTAGGTGGATCTCGATGAACGATATATGATAACTTCAACTATTAGAAAATATTTAAATTCCATAGCAGTGAAATGTTGTGGGTGTAAAGACAACATTTAAGCAAATTTACATACTTGAAATCTTCGAAAAATAATTAGACTACTTTTTGAAAACGGCAATTTTTTTCTTTATTTTTTACAACAAATTATAACTTAAAAACTTTGATATCTACAGAATTCTGGTCAAAGGATGAAATGTAGGAAATTGTTTAAATTTTCATAAACAAATGCCTAAATTTTTTTAAAGAAAAATAACTCTGAAAAACAGATTATTTTAAAAATTGAATTCCATTTTCCTCAAAAACATATTTATTTTAAATTCAAAAAAACAATATGTGAATAGCCCGTATGGAGACTCCTGAAAAAGTAATGTTTTACTCGCAACATTTTTGTGTATGAATTCTCGCATCTGACATGTTCTTGACAAGTTTCAAAATAGAAAAAAGTTTGCAGAACATATAAATCGCGAAAATTTATACATAAAATTGATACGAGTTAAACATTGATAGTAATTTTTCAAAGAAAACATGAATTAGTTGTTGTTGGAAAAACATTTTCGCTGGTGTGATCGATGTGCAGTATCACCCTGATGTCGTCTATAGACGAAACTCATAGCGAAAGGGTTAATGAAAATTTAAAGAAATTCCTACATTTTATTCCTTGACCAGAGTCATATGGATGATGTAGTTTTTGAGCTGTAATTTTTTCCAGAAAAAAAGAAAAAAATTGCCCCCTTCAAAAAAGTAGTCTAGTTCTAATTTCGAAGATTTCAAGTATGAAAATTTGAAAACACCCATGTGTTTACACTCACAACGTTTCGCTGCTATCTGAGATGGTGGTGCCAAACGGCCAGTAAGTTGGCATGAAATTCATCATGGATAATTCTCAAAGATATTGTGTGAAATTGTGTGTTACAACCAAATTTTTCATATGCCGAAACGTTGAAAATGGTTCAGAATACAATTGGTGATTCAATATCAAAAATTCCATGTTTTTGTTCGAACACGAACACACTTTTTGTTTGCTAGTGTTCAATATTCACCGCAAACACGAACAATGATACTCAAACATAAACATTCGTTTCTCACATCATAAACAAACACAATGTTTATAATTCAAGCATGTCCATCATGTCCAAACATGCCACCCATTGTCGCAGTATTCATTGCTTTCGTTTCGTTTTTTTTTTTCATGCACCGGAAAAAATAATTCCTCATAAAACATTTCTTTGTAGAGCACTTTGTCACAAAAACTAACTAGAAATTTAGTTCGTATTGCAAAAATTACGTGAACTCAGAGGCTATTAATTCATGATAATTTTGCAAGTCCATATCCATAGCTATTTCCCGTGAATAGAAAACATTCTCTGAATAGAAAGAAGCTTTCTATGAGATTTTTTTTCTCCGTGCATGTAACCAATTGAAGTCTGGAGAACCGAGTGCACAGCGACGTCATACAAGTGCTGGCTAAATAAATAGATAAATACCCAAAAATTAGTTTTGGATGGATGTTTTCAGGAAAGTTCACACCTATTCTTGGTGTTTTGGTGTGGAAAACTATAATCTCCGATCTCCGGATCTCTCTAAACATCTAATCAATTTTAGTACTTGTTCAAATAGCTGATGATAGCGGATGTTACATGAATCCAATTGATAAGTTGATGAATGGACTAAATAATGATATCAATTGTGAAGAACTCTGATATCAATTGTCACTTTTACTTTGTTCAGAACAGATTATTTTAATATAAGAGTATTTTATTTGTCAGAAATTTTATACGAAGCACCGTTTTCCATGTCAACACACCAAAATACCCTGTGTTGAGTGGTGGTGGTGTAGTGTCTAATTCGCTTCTTTTACTCTTCACATTGCCGTTGCTTGGGTGAAAATACAAGAGAAACTGTACATGATGTTTGAACATCATGTGAAACAAACATGTCACATTTTCAAACATAAGATATGAAAAAATCTTGTTTGTCTACAAACTCTAA
This sequence comes from Toxorhynchites rutilus septentrionalis, assembly GCF_029784135.1. Lineage (NCBI taxonomy): Eukaryota > Metazoa > Arthropoda > Insecta > Diptera > Culicidae > Toxorhynchites > Toxorhynchites rutilus. Next base: position 49,557,747 of record NC_073745.1, read on the forward strand.
ACAGCGAGAGCAGTGTGAACATTGTTCGTCTCGTACGCAGCATTTTATGTGAAACACGGAAGACTGCACGGGTGTATGAATTGTATAAGGCATTCAGAGACGGCCGTGGAGAAAAGAACGATTGGTCACGTCAAGGACGATCATCCACCTCTTCAACTGATGAAAACATCGACAAAATAAAAGGAATGGCGATCGGAAATCGTTGAGAAAAGTCACAGCACGACCAGTGCCAAAAAAACTCAATTTTCTTCATAAATTTCATCGCAATCAAGTGATATAAGACATGCTTGAACGATCAATTCTGATCCCACTGACACCGAGACATGGGTGTGACTTTTTTCTCTTTTCGAAACTCAAATTACCCGTTTTGGCACTTGTAACCGTTCGAAGTCCCGACACGCGAGTTTAGCTAAATCAGGTGGCTTTAGCGCCACTCCCCAAGGGAGACCACCTGTCGTGTTATTTGCCCGACTAACTATTGGAATTTCTCTCAGGGTCAAGCTAGCCTCGAACGACCACGCACGATATAGGGAAAAGGTCACGAAACCTACGTGAACTTCCCTGCAAAAAATGCGATAACCCAAAACTCTGATTTCCGCGAATACCTGAATTTTCAGGAACCTTCCCAATTCAATTAGGTAGCTTTAGGAGATGGAATCAACCAGAAAAGATTCCGAATAAAAATTAACCGAAACGAAATATTATTTCGTGAAAGAAAAAAAAACTCATTTACATCCCTATTTACAATTTATTTCCTTCTCCCTTCATCTTCCTCTATTTCCCTACTCAAATCCTAAACTCTCAACGAAAGCTCTCTCTTCCCAACACTCTCAATAAAACTTTAAATTTAGTAGCGTTACGTTTCTACGCTATTCGCGACTACGAAGCTGAATTTGACAGCTTGTGTGCGTGAAGCGAATGTCAACAAAGAATTGCAAAAAGAATGTGATTTTTAAACGCACCGTTTTTAACGTTTTTTGCAGAAATTTTCGTAATGGTGAGTATGTATCGAAAGAACTATCCTCTAGGATGCTAATTTAGTTAAATCACATAAATTTACTGCAGGGGAAAACGTTTTCTTACCGCATCCAAAGGACACTGTCTTTACTTGTGAAAAAGTAAACAAACTTTCAGGATACTAAATTTTAATAAAAATTAATAATTGTGTGCAAAATTTATCTTCCAAACGGTTGGAAAATGAGTTTTCCTTATGCAGTGAAAAAAACTTTGCCGTAGCTTAAGCTGAATTTAACTTATTAGTGTTTTTCTGTGACCTTGTTTCATGTATTATCCGGAGCCATCAGTCGGAGAAAATGAAACCTGCTACGTGGTTGTGGAGTTTGCGGATGTGTTCGATTACGCTGCGGGTGGAAGCCGTTTAGTCGTCGAAGGCGAAAGAGTATTCAAAGCTGAACATCTTTTAATAGTTGGTGCTGAAGAAGTTCACGATGAAGGCTTCAGTATTTTCTCGTCCTGCCTCCAGTCATCATCTCCAAGCTCGGAACCCCATACAATAAAAATTACGAAAATCTCCTTCTCCAAATGGTTGTTTTCGTGTTCCTGTAAAGCTGTCAAAGGGAAGTGCAAACACGTCATGGCTGTTTTGTATCATTTGCTTAAGTATGTTTTATTTTATTTCTTTATTATTGCACATTTTGGACCAAGTTGGACTGTTTCACACTTTTTCAAAAGCACGAAAATGTAAATGTGAATACTTGGAGAGTAGAAGTTCGACACGGTGAAATGGAGGCTACAAATACGGGAGGTTTTTGTAGGTTCTATCTTTAGCCGTAGTCGTTGGATCCAGTCTAGATACCGCGATTTGTCCGTTTTCGGAGGGAAGGCACGAAAAGAAATTCCGGGGCGATATCTCTGCTTACATCCGGGGACGACACAAACATTACGGCTTTTGAATTTTGCAGATTGTTCGGAGTCAGCTTTAAGCAAATTTCGTCCGACTCGCATGTTCTCCGGGCAATTTGCGCAGCTTTTGACGTCCATATTTCACACGTTCTAAGGAAAATATTTTGAAAAATATTAGAGCACTGATTGAATAGAAGCCAGATCTTTGTATTTTAGGTATTTTATGAACACTAAGCGGATATTTTTATATCAAATTTCATTAATTCGGTTCACCTCTTTCGCAGGTAGATTGACAGAGGGTGTACTTCAACGGCTTTTTTTCACTACTAAATGACAATAAATTTTGGTTCGGAGCATCGAAACAGCTAAGAAAAACTATTTTTCAACAATTTCCACTAATTGTAAGATAAACACGGTACAAGTTTTCGAGAAATCAGTGTATTAATTACAGAGAAAATATGCAACGGTTTGTTTACCGTTGCATATTTTTCACTCACACGCGAAACTTTCATAGGTGGCGACACCGTACCTTCGATGACGCGAATGGCCATGCGTTCACTTTCGTCACCTGCGCGCAGGGTTTTTACCGGACTGATAGCGTACGATGAAAATGAGCTGGATACAGTCGCAGCTGAATTTGCTGACCAGGGTTCCGCGGTCAGAAAACTCAAAAACGCAGCGTATGGGGACGGACGCTGCGGGACACTGCGAAACACGCCGAGTGCCAGTCGGGCGATCCTCGATTACTCACACCCGTTCGTTGCGAATAAAGAATCCTCAGAATGCTGCCTGTTGAACAGGCGATCTGTTCAACATAAACGCTCAATTGAGTGTTGGGTTAGGTTGGGAAGAGATCAAATTTACCTTGGTTTCTCCAAAAACACTTAAATATAGCGAAACTTGAATTATGTAATTATTTAACTTTATAACTGCACCAATGGAAAAATCTAGTTACAATAAAATAAACTGATTGCACTACTTTTTTCTATTAACGAAATACTATTCCACTAAAATACCTTTTTGTACTTTTTCGCACTTAAAGAAAAACGTTCCACTCTCTGACCGCTTCGCAAACGAAATGGCCGAGAGTTCCAAAAAATTACAGGTTCTAACTGTGGTATGCCAAGTGGCCATTGATTTTTTTTTTGCAAAGAAATTCGCCGAATATTCTTTTCTCGTTTGCAATTTTTTGAGAGGAGCTGGACCCCAAAGAAATAGTTGGGAATTATGACGCATAGATGGCATTGCGTATTATTAATTCCGCACTGGTTGCTATAATTTATTCATTTAAATTTTTCATTCATTTTGATTTATAATAACCGGAAAATTTTACACACTATTGAAACCAGAAAAAAAAATTCGCTGCGTGAACTGAATGAAATTCCTGAATACATCAATTGAAAATGTTTCGAAGACTAGATTGTTCATTGGAAAAAGTGTATTGCTTTAAAAGGATTTCTAAGATTTCTATGGTTTTCTATCTTATCAACCTAATTAAGTGAATTTTTCAAAGCATTTACTCATAAAATATTCACTATTTCATTTCATTTCAGACAAATTATTCGTACTACCTTTTCCAAACTAGTACACTTTGAACCACCCCATACGAAGCTAACCAAAGTCGTTCAGATCGCAGACTGTGAGTTTCGGAAAGAAGCAGCGGCAGCAGGAAAAAAGACCATGTTCAAACTAGTGGCGTGGTTGTAATATTTATGATAATACCAATTCGTTAGTACCAGCACCTCCGATGACTGCCGTTCGTTGGCGCAGTACAGACTGGTATGTCCCAGCTTCAGCTTGCAGGTAAGCCGTCGTTTGTCGTGCCGTGCTGGGTTGGGTCAGGGCGAGTTTATGCTACCTCTGCAAATTGGTTCATTTCGTCGAGCACAAATTGCTCCGTCATAGGGTGGTGAGGTGGCTGGCTCCACACACGTTTAACGTTTAACGATGTGTGGGAAATGGAGCCTTAGAAGTGGCTGCCGATTCCTGGAATGCGACTTCTAGTTCTTGATCTGGTCGGTGCAAACTCGCCGACCAATGACCGAATGGAATGCCTTACACTGCAATCGTGTGTTTGTGGACTGAGAAAATTCTTAGCACTTCGGTTCAAAATTGTGAGTTGTTCTATTCAATATTTCCAACAAAACTTACCTGTTATTTCATTATTTCGGCCCTTCTCGAAAGTTTATCAACCCGGAACTAAGGGCTACTCTCGGATTGGTGGAACCGGTGATAACGAGTCATTGTTGTTATCGGATGTGAACGTCTGCAGCTGTCCATTGGATAACGTATCGATTATCTGGCCAGATACGTAAGGTATATGATGCAACATAAGATGACCCCAGAAGTAAACCCCGTATTAGGTGCGACATTTCACGAAACACATATTTAGCAATCCAAAGCATATGAGTAAACAAAATCTGAAACAGTTGATAGTTTTGTTATTTTCCATGGTTGAACTTTCCCTTTTCATATTTTGTCGAGGCAAATATCAATAGATCTCCGAGTGATCATGCAACACTGATCGAACTGACGAAGACGTAACGGCGTCATCGGACTAATTTCAATTCTAACTGTCAACGCTGTCTGTTTTCGGACGCCCAACTGGGTCACCGACCTTTCGAGTGGGCATATCAATTCATTCCATCCACATCCGTGGTGAGAGGAGCCATATAACAAGACCATCCGCACCGAGTGACCATTAAGCATTGTGTGCACGTTCCGAAGACACACACACACACATACACACGGACGGTCGCGCATGTGCGCTAATGCGCCATGACAAGTTCGTATCCCTCGTCAGCGTTTTTGGAGGCATCCGTCATGCCCCCTTGCACAAGCCAACACCACACGTCAGTCAAGTCCACGGTCAGCAAAGGAGAGTCCCCGTTGGCCCCAGCCCCCAGCATTTGAAACAATGAAGAAATACCTTCATCGCCTTTATCGAACGTCTAGGCGAGAAAGTTTCGACGGGACAAAATCCGCTCACCGTCGCTACCGGGTTGGATGTTTTCCTTCCAATTCGAGCCGATACTACTGAACTGCTGCATCGAAAACAGTGGCAAAACAATCGAGTGGCGGAACCGTGCTGCCGGTGTAAACAAAGATTGTTGTTATGGCGCGCTAATTGTCAGTCATTGTGCAAATATTTGAAGTCTCTCTCCCTCTTACTCTGGCACTTTGAACAAAGGATCGTAAACATTAGAAAATTGACCGTAAAATAAGCGTTATAGCAAATCAAATAAAAAGGAAAGGTCTTTTCGTGTCTGACATGACATGAAAGACGATTTTGGGTTTTATTTTTACCCACGATAGTGAGCATTTTCTTGGTTGATCGGATAATTGTGGAAAAAAAACATTGTCACACCTATTTGATCAGTTGAAATCAATTCAGTTAAAAGTCTGAAAAACATTCTGTTGAATGACGGAATGTGTGTGGGTCTTTCTTTGACAAAATGACAATCATTGAGCAACAAGGTCCACACATAGTAAACGCAATATGATAATTATCGTCCTTTGAAATTCAAGAGGTGGCAACCGATTGACGAACAAAATTAATTGGCAGAAAACACCGAATAAATTTAAAGCTCTATTTTTCCAAATTTGTAATTCGACAAAATGCTCATAAAACGAGCAGTAAATAAAACAAAAAAGAACTCAGAATAAATTTAACGGGACTAATTATTGTCTCGGCGACGCAGACGTATAGGAAAATACTCACCAAAGGTTTTATTGCGGATTGAGCACAACAAACTTAGCTATAATTGTTAGTATAGCACCTTACCACTGTTCGGACTTACTGTTTTATATGCCGGATGTGAATTAATTTTTAGTATGTGAAGCTATTGCGTTCGCCCTTCTGCTCACGACGCATTCATCCAAGGACTTCTCCAACATTAGTAAAATTTAATAATCAAGGTATGGTTCGCTTGTTTGAAAGGAAGCTCGTGTTTTTACCCGAATGTTACGAAACTTACAGACTGTTTTGGAAAAATACAAACACGATTACATTCTAGAGAAATTTCAGCTTATTGGTTGATGAGCATTTGTTTTGTTTAATAAATTGGCTTCCAACCGGAAGAATGAGTGATTTTTCAATTTAACAATTTTTGATCAACGAAAAATTAACAAAATTTGGCAATTTAGAATTCAATTCTGGAAACACGAATCAAAACAAATATTTTGGGTAATCGATAACCCCTACAATTTAAAAGGTCGGTTCAGGACCATCTTTTCTTAAGATTTATTTCCTTCTTCAATATTTATCGAATTCAATTTATCTAGTGGCTTCATTGGACTAGTGTTTAGCGTGGTACTTACCAAAATGTTTCTCGTGAAAGATCAATTTCCTGGATTGCACTGGTTCGGGGGAAACTGTCTAGGGTGTTGTGGGATGAGAATTGCCAGTCTCCAAAAACACAAATACCCGGAAACAGCTCCTTTATGCGATTTGACACCGTTATACACGTCTTCGACCAGTTCTGGTGGTTCTCGGGATGTAAAACAGCAGTATCACGATGGTCCACCTGCGAAATAGTGTTTTTTTCGCAAATTCTGCAAGTCGCATCGCAAAAAAAAAACAAGCAACATACGTTACACAAGAAATATTGTGAAGAAGACGTTAGGCCAAAATTAATAAATTTTGTTTTCCAATGCAAGAAACGATCACATTCTTGTTTGTAAGCCAGCACAACTGTTTTCGTTTTATGTTTTTGGAGTAAAATTTCACAAATGGCTTTTCAATGTTCGATGTCACTGGAATTAGGGTACTCGCTGTCTGCACAACCCAAAAAACATATAAGCACTCAACAATGGCCGTAATTCAACACTATATCCGCAATATAAAGCTTTGTTCAAATAACCTTATATGTTTTATATGTTAATATAGGGCGGATAAGATACTAAAAGGAGGAAAATTGCTCTTGAAATGCTACAGTTACTGCTTTTAATAAGCTATACTAGTTCTTCTAAAAGGTACAATAAACATGTCAAGTTGTTTTGGCCCTGTTTCAAATTTATTTTTGAAAATTATATCTACGGCTTCGAGTACATCGCTTATTTGGTTATGTAAATTAATTTACCTGTTATTTAAAGATATCAAAACAAGTAGTCGTTGCAGACCATTGCACTGAAAAACCAGTAAAATTATTTTTAGGTTTTTTTTTCGCATGAAATTCGTAAGTATTTTCGAGAGTTTTTGTATTTTTCTCAAAACTCATCCAAAGTATCTTGAGTTTTCGGGGTAAATGACAGGTTTAGGAGCATTCATTTGGTTGATAAAAACAATCAAGTTTGTTATGAACTTTTTGGTTGAAATGAATAAAAAAACACTCTAAACCATTATCTTTTAAGTTTTTCATTTCCAATATGTTATTAAAATCCTCTAATTTGGGTTTTTCACAACTATATCTTGTACTATTTTTTCCCATCTTTCAAATGAAAGCACCAGAATCGTTCTATGTAGCATACCTTTCGAAGTTGAGTCAGTTTAAGGCGAACAAATCCCGGAACAATAAAAAAGTTCAATAACTCTGTCGTTGTTGAAATTCGACCATATACATAGAATGATTTTTTATCAAATATGATCGTCTTTCATCTCATCTTTTTTTTTTGACTCGATTATATACAGAATTCGATTATATACAATGAAAAGAAATCGGAGACTGTATATAATCCACCCACCCGGTATTACCAAATTTTGAATGAACGCGAACATTCTCTGATCCATTTATACGTGTTAAGATTTCAACCAACCGGTACCGAATTGTTGCTCTAATCTCGAGTAAACCGAGAGTAATCGGTCGAAGCCTACTAAACATACATTTAAATTTAAATTCTGTATGAACAAATCAGGAATTAGTGGCTCCGCAAAGCTCATGCGATTGAGCCTTACAAATAAATGAATTGGAAAAAACCGGTACCGAAATTATCTTGAAACTTGAACACTTTAATTTTAATATTCGGCTATTTGGTACAAGAATTGCTGATTTGGAGCCAGAACAGGACAGCGTTACCAGTCAGTGCTTCTAGTTACTTGGGCAACTTTGTTATTTAATAGGAGTACCGGTAGGTTTCTTAGTTTTGACGTAGGACTACGTCTTTCATTTCTATACCGGGGTGTAAAATCAAAGTTTCGAAAACGAAAGCGTTACGCCGGAGACCGAGATTTTGAGCGTTAATAGCTCCTAAACATCTGAACGAAATGGTATGATAAACACTTCATTTGAAAGATAAAATGTCTACGCGTTATATACTTGTTACTTTTTGATCCAAAAACTTGTTTCAATAGTCTTAAAATTGCTTTCAAAACAGGCTATTGAAATCACCAATCGGTATATAAGCGAGCGCCGCTCGGAAATCCACTCAGTTCCAATTGAACAGCGATTGGAGCATGTTGTCGCTGTTGTTGTGAAGCTCTTCGTTTATCATGAAAGCGCTGATGAACGGTGTCACCAAGAGCCTGTTTGTGCACCTTAGGCTAGACATGAATCCATCAGGAGGAGAGTGATTCCACAAACGGTTCCCCGGGAAGATCTCGAAGCAGCCGCTACACACACACACACATACACGCGCGGAATTCTTTCCGTTTGGATGCCATTCAGCATCGAGAAAGATCCGGAAAATAATCTGCCAGTTCCTCTGGGAATTTAAAAATACATTCATGTGAAAGAGTTTATTTTAATGTTGTCTATCCATGTAACACTGTGACCAAATACATTTGGTTTTGTGATTTTTCAATCAATCGCAATTAACAGGATAGCTTCTGAAGATTATTCTTCCTCATCAGTAGGATATTTCCGTATCCAATATTGTATGCGCCCGCAATCGATTATTGCTCAGTCACCGAAAGTTTCGAGCTCAGAGAGTTCATTCCCCTCTAGTTTGCCTTCCAAATTGCCATCGTAAACCACACCTTCTCTCGATTCAATCACGCACAAAAAGCATACTTAAGCGATATTCTGGTGATGGGACACATTCATTTTTCGTGAGGACATCGACAAGACAACATCGTTGCTGAGGGTGCTGGACGGCGAAGGATCGAGATCTGCCCTGAAACGCAAGCAGTTTGTTTGAAACTGTGAGGGAGCACAGAGAAACCGATCCTTCAGGAGAAGAGAAGGTGACCATCGAAGCAGCCGCTACACACACACACATACACGCACGGAATTCTTTCCGTTTGGATGCCATTCAGCATCGAGAAAGACCCGGAAAATAATCTGCCAGTTCCTCTGGGAATTTAAAAATACATTCATGTGAAAGAGTTTATTTGAATGTTTTCTATCCATGTAACACTGTGATCAAATATGTTTCAATCAAGTGCTATTAACAGGTGGTTATCGAATTAGCATTAACCACTGGTGGGCTTCCAGTATCGAGGAAAATGGAAATGGAAATATCTAATCGTTGCTGGAAAATAATCTGCCTGTTCCCCTTGGAATTGAAAATTACATTCAAGCGAAAGAGTTTATTTTAATGTTTTCTTTCCATAAAATTTCCATATAATACATTTGGGTTTGTGATTTGTCAATCAAGTACAGTTAGCAGGAAAGCTTCTGAAGATTATTCTTCAGAACAAGGTTTTTCGTATCCTATATTGGATGCATAAAACCTTGTGCCTTCAACATAACGCTCTCGTTTTCGAAGTCCCCCAAATATTCATTTATTCATTCATTCAGAATGGATTTAGATTCAACTTCAAACAAATGATCTCTAAATCAACGATAGTCCTACGTCACCCTTGCGGTTATACCATAGATATAATCCACTTCCTGTTTTTTTTCAAAAATTAATACTAATACTAAATGGTTACAAAATAAAAATGGTTACAAAAATATTCAAAGTATTGCCCATCACTAGTCAGTACTTTTTCCCATCTTTCTGGCAATTCACGGATCCCTTTGCGGAAATAATCGGCCGGTTTGTCGGCTAACCAAGAATCGATCCAATTTTTTATTTCATCAAAATTGGAGAAGTGCTAGTCAACCAGGCCATGTTGCATCGATCGAAAAAGGTAGTAATCGGACGAAGCAATATCTAGAGAATACGGCGTGTGGGATAGGACCTTCCATTTCAGCGTTTCCAAGTATGTTTTGACCGGTTTCGCGACATGTGGCCGAGCATTGTCATGCTGCGAAATAAATTTATCGTGTCTTTGCTCGTATTGTGGCCGTTTTTTCTTCAGTGCACGGCTCAAACGCATCAATTGTCGTCGGTAGAGGTCCCTCGTAATGGTTTCATTCGGTTTTAGCAGCTCATAGTACATCACACCCAGCTGGTCCCACCAAATAGACAGTATAACCTTCTGGCAGTGAATATTCCGCGCGGACGTCGATGTTGATGCATGGCCGAGGTATTCATACGTTGCCCGACGTTTGGGATTGTCGTAATAGACTTACTTTTCATCGCCAGTAACGATTCGTTACAAAAAAAAACCTTTCTTTTATGCCGTTAGAGCGGTTGTTCGAACATGAGAAAACGGCGTTCGTCGTCTCGTGGCTTCAATTCATACGGCACCCAATGCCCTATCTTTCGGATCATTCCCATTGCTTTTAAACGATCGGATATGGTTTGCTAAGCTACTCCAAGTGTATCTGCAAGTTCTTGATGCGTTTGTGAGGGATCTTCATCGAGTAAAGCCTCCAATTCTTCATCTTCAAACTTTTTTGGCGGTCCGGAACGTTCTTCGTTCTCCAAGTCAAAATTACGACTGTGCAAACCACGTCTGACACGTTCGCTCAGTTGGAGCATGGTCACCATAAACTTCCGCCAAAATGCGATGACTTTCCGTAGCTTTTTTCTTCATATTGAAGTAATGAAGTAACACTCCCCGCAAAAACACTCTCGTTGGTACGAAATTCGACATATTCGAAGTGGCAAAAAACTATGTTGTTTACGCTTCAACTTTTTGACATTTACTGAAAAAGACGCGCATTGGCAGCAGCTTTCCAACGAATGTCTGGAGATTTGATTCACTGGAACAATAATCAAGTTACGCCATCTGTTGTAAAACTTACTAACAAACTTACCGGTACACCTAATACAAACGTTTGAAAGCTTGGAAGGAAGTTTAGAAGACTAATAATGTTGTCACTATTATGTTAGACCATATAGACATCTGATTGTCATGTTTTCGGTGGTTTCCCAAGTTGAGCAATTACACGCAAAATCAGCCAGCCGCTGATCCGAACCTCTCCCTTTTTTTCTTTTGAAACTTTCTGCATAAGACAACAGATTCTCAAAATCACAGTTTTTATTATCATATGACCAATTGATTTATTTTATAATGGCGTATTCAAAATCATTGACTTTTTTTCACGATAAAATTCTAAAGAAGGCATATGATTCAAATATGATGCATGGCATAGCGGTTGGGAAATCAACGAACTATTTAGGAATCATATATATTACATAATTAGAAACTTTTATATATCAGAACACCCTATTCGATATTGTTTTATATGCAGTGCTTTTCATAATGATCGAACCAGGCATATGATTCAAATATGATGCATGGCATAGCGGTTGGGAAATCAACGAACTATTTAGGAATCATATATATTACATAATTAGAAACTTTTATATATCAGAACACCCTATTCGATATTGTTTTGTATGCAGTGCTTTTCATAATGATCGAACCACTTTGTTTTTTTTTTTTTTTGAAATGATAGGACTACTATCAGATTTTCCAGGGTTAGTGATGAAAAAATCATTCAAAAATCATTTAACAGTCTGTTACACCGCCAGATCGGTTTATTAATTGAAAAATAAACTTCGGTATATTTTGCGTCAAGTTTTGCAGTGTCGCCAGTTCAATATCATTCCACGAAGAATAGCAGATTTCAGCACATCAACCGTTGAAAATTGACGATTATCAGCATAAACTCGTCGAACCATTATTCCACAGAGGTTCTCAATATGGTTTAGGTCCAGAGAACATCGTTTCAGTACTGGCATAGGCTTGTCGTAAAAATGAGCTTTGTACTTCTTTTTTCTGTGAATCATTGGTAGAAAATCAGCTTCAAGAACTTTAACCTTTTGTAAGGCAGTGGCCAGTGTTGTCACATTCCAATCTGTACCAGAGGGGTTAAAAATCTTTCTCATCTGCAATTTTTTCCTAATAATCTGTACCAAAAATCTGTACTATCGAAAATATTCGTTGTAGAGAAAAAAGTAATTTATTAGCATGAAAAAATACTCTTTTATTTACTACTAATACACCATTTACATTCGCAAGTCATTCGTGTGTTTCATGATGCTTATACATAATTTTTTTTCTGAATCTAGATTGCATACTATCATTTATTAAAATTTTAGTGCTGCCCCCACGATGTTTAATCAAATCTTTTAAACCCAAATAGCGTTAATTGTATCGAGGCTGAGCCGATTTCGAGGCTCATGAATGAACTTCAAATTTATTAGCATTGGACATTGAAACGACGCAAGATTACTCGCAGATATTAGGGAGAAAAATCTGTACCTTTCCAGATAAAAAAAAATCTGTACCTTTCCAGATAAATCTGTACGTGTGCAACACTGACCTTGGCCACTATTTTGCCACACACAAAAAATATTTTTTTCGCTGGGCTTGGAATATTATTTCAATATTTTACCTAACCAAAAACTTCTAGAGGAGAACCAAACTGAAAGAAAGAATGCATAATACTTGATTTACCTTTGCATGCGCTCGCAAAAAATACATCTTTTGTTCGTTGAATTGCTCACTTTTTTACTATTTCCATTTTTTGATATCTCAGGTGAAAAAATTGCTGAATCCATTTGTTGTCTAATGGTCTATATTATAAAATATATCGTTAGAACGATTCTGCGTTATATGCATCTGAATTCTCTTAATTTTTCGTCACATTTTTCGTAGAGAGATCCTCCTATATAGAAATCAAAGACGTGGTCCTACGTCAAAACAATTTTTTTCGCGGCACTAGAAATACTGTTTTAAGTTTAATCATATAACCAACCAAAGGCGCAATAAAGTGAGCTTAAAAGGCAGCGACAAACAGTGTTTTTGGGGTTAACAGGCAGTGGCAACTGTATTGCCATCAGTTTTTTCGACTGTTTCAATAGTAAGAAAAAAATGTTAAAATAACTTACACATGGGTAAAAATGTTTTTTTCCTCATGTGAAAGAATTTTGTTCTCTGAAATTTGAGCCGATATCTAGCCTAGTTTCCACGGCCTTATAGTTTTCCGGAGTCACAAAATGTCCCTGCACCACGAGTGAGGCTCGATGTTGTAGATTTCGGCACAGTTAATCCACATCGAGTGAGCGAGACTCGATAGTTGGGAGGGGTAACCACTTCTCTCTCTCTCCCTGCTTACACACATTTGAAAAATACTGGGAACAGTATAATAGTATTGCTACAATTTATGAGTCTCTCAATAATAGAATAAATGGACCAAGTGGTTGTTTTTTTATAAAATGAGGGCAAACTAATTCGGTTAAAATGTCTCCCTAACCTCCCTCACGAAGAAACTGTTCCTACAACCCATAAGCTAAGCTGCAATTATTATGACAAAATGGAAGACAAACTTATTGCGCTAAAGTTATAAAAAAAATAAAAATTATTGTTTATGTTCACTTGAGAAATAAATAAATAGAAAACCATTTAACCTTTAACATTTGGGTAACAAAATTATGAGAGAAATGTTATCTTCTATGAGCAATTTTGAAATGAAATCGACAAATGACAATTGACAGTTTTTGATTCGAATGAAAGTTTATATTCCGTTTGGACTGGAGGAAATATGAGTTTTACACAGCATTTGGGTTTTTTTTTTGACTCAAGTGTAACTTTTGAAAATGGCGTATCGATTTTGGTAAGAGGAATCTTTGATAATTTATATCTCAAAAACTATGAGTCCTACCGAAATAGTGTCTTAGAAAGAGTTATAGAGTATTGATGTCCAAAAGGAAAAAACTGAACACTGAGAAAAAAATTAGTACTTTTTTTCATTTACCAAAAAAAAACTTAAATTTGCAATATCTAAAATATATATTTTTCATCTTTTTTTTTCATATAAAATAGAAGTCATGTAGAAAATTTAAGAAATGGATACAAGATGGTAAAACTATTTTTGACGAACTTTGTGGAACATCAAATTTTCATGAATTTTCTAAACTTTGAATTTTTGTATGTTAACAATCATTTTTAGCCACAAATTATGAATCCTGATGTGATTTAAAATAAAAAAGCTCTTTATCAACCTCCTTCTAAATGCAGCCATTCTCGAGGTATTTGAAAAAACATTTCTAATTTATTGCCTTTTTCAATTTTAAATTTATATATTATATGTATTTTTATTTATTATTTTTGTTTAGTACAGGGTGGGCCATTTAAAGTGGAAGGATTTGTTTTTGCAATAGCAAAGTAAAGAAGTGGAATTTTAATATTTTTTTTTTTTAAATTCATTTATTTTGGTCCAAGGAGATTTGTTCTAACTACTTTTTGATTATGATATCTCGTAAATGACCGCCTCTGGCATTGACCGCAAAATGTGCCCTTTTTTCGGCATTTTCCATCACTTTGCCCAATGTTTCGGCCGATATGGCAGCAATTTTTTGTCGGATATTGTCTTTCAGCGCAGCCAGTTTACCAGTGTATACCTTGGATTTTAAATATCCCCATAAAAAAAAGTCAGGAGGCGTCAAATCAGGTGATCTCGGTGGCCAGTCATAATCGCCGTTTACCAGTGTATACCTTGGATTTTAAATATCCCCATAAAAAAAAAGTCAGGAGGCGTCAAATCAGGTGATCTCGGTGGCCAGTCATAATCGCCGTTTTTCAATATTAATCTTCCGGGGAACATTTCGCGCAATAATTTGGTCGTGGCATCCGCTGTATGGCATGTAGCGCCGTCCTGTTGGAACCAGTAATTGTCCAATTCATTTTCACGAACAAATGGTGGTTCGAGCGATGCCTAACTCTTGCGAACGATGGCGACCTGATGTCGACGGAGTATCTGCAACACTGGCTCGAACGGCATCAATATTCTCGTCGAAACGTCTTGGTCGTTGTCTGGACAGATGACTGGCATTACCAACACTACCAGACGATATAAATTTGGCATATAATCGACGTATAGTGTTGTCTCCAGGCGATGTTTTAACTTTATTTTTATTTTTCCACGCACGTTTAGTTAACACAATTGAGAAGTTATTTTGAATGTACAGCTGAACAATTTCAGCGCGTTGTTTAGGTGTGTATTGTTCCATGGTTAAAATTGTACTGAAATGACGCTTCCAACGCGGTATGACATTTGTTAATATGACATCTCTGTCAAAAGTTATGGGGTTGCCAGATGCTTCCACTTTAAATGGCCCACCCTGTAGTTATGTTGAAAAACATCACTACGTTTTGTATTAACCCACATATATTCAAATGTTTTTCAACGTAACTCATAAACATATAGTTTTACCAAAATGTTCGATTTCAATTGGAATTCAAATATGACCAAGAAAGAAATGTAACCTTTCAACGTTAAGGTGAAATTTAAGTAGCTATTACATGTGCAGTGGGGTAACAAAACGGAATTTTTGATGATTTTGCTTGAATTTTCACCTGGAATTGTTTATATCTATATTGCAGCCAAATTAAGAAAGATAGAAGTTGGGTGTCAAAGAACAGATTATAGAGCGGTTAGAGAGCTTTAATTTAATTGATAGAAAAAATCAAGTTTGATATAAATTTTTAGGATAAAATTAATAATGACACATTAAAAATGATTAACTTTTAAGTTTTTCACTTCCAAAATGTTATTAAAATCCACTAATTTAGATGTCCCACTACTATATCCTGTACGAAATTATCTCATCTTTCAAATTAAAGCAACAGAATCG
This sequence comes from Toxorhynchites rutilus septentrionalis, assembly GCF_029784135.1. Classification (NCBI taxonomy): domain Eukaryota; kingdom Metazoa; phylum Arthropoda; class Insecta; order Diptera; family Culicidae; genus Toxorhynchites; species Toxorhynchites rutilus. The sequence continues at coordinate 49,573,464 of NC_073745.1, forward strand.
TCTTCCGTAGCGTATTTTTCAATGTAGAGCCAATTAGAGGCAACAGAGTCCGAAACAAAAAAAAAGTTCTATAACTATGTCATTGTTAAAATTAGAACATATGCGTAGAAGGATTTTTTTATCAAATATGATGGTCTATCACCTCCTGAGAGAATCTGGATAAATTTATTTTTTTCATGTGACAAAGGTGTTTTCTGACTATAAGGGGATGAATAAAAAATCAAATTCCTCTTTTATATTCAAAAAAACGAAAAATACATGCAAAAACAATCAATTAAAAAAACCCCTTTTTTTGACTCGATTATATACAGTGAAAAGAAATCAGAAACTGTATATAATCGAGTCCGCCCTGTGTACAGTAGAACCCCGATTTTCCGCTAAATAATCTGGAGAAGTTCATCGCGAATAACGCGATAGTGGACTAAAAATGAGGCATAAACAGGAAATATAGATATTTTAGCACAAAAACTATGTTTTATTAACACAGAAATCATTAAATCATTCATTAATGTGAAAGTAATGACCAAAATAAAAAAGCAAGTGCTTATCTTTAACGGACAAATTTCGGGAAGCTAATTCACACCGCAGATCATCCGCTCGCGGATTATCGGGGTTCTGATGTACCTCATAGTGAGGAATTGTTTTCTCAACAAAAAAAAATATGTGGTGCATCACAAGGTTGTGTTTAGGTGAAATCCAACGGCTTGAAAGTTCGCCAAAATTAACCTTGCCATCTCAAACCACCCCAACTTTGGGTTTGGATTAGGTAGGTGGATGAATTTATATTTAGTTTCCGACACATAAAGTGATGACAGATTCCCTTGGAAATACTTACTGAGAACAGTCAAATCATTTTCAAGATTTGAGACGACGGTTCTAGAGTCTGAGTTAGAAGAAAATAATGCTGCGTCATCGGAAAATAGTCTTGCAGTTGCCTTCAATGGCAGACTGAATCTCAAAATTCGACTAGTTGCATCCAAAAAAGGATATTTTTCGATAATTTATGATCAGTTATGACATTTTGAAAGAGTGACTCGTAAGAAATTGTGTTATATTAAGTCGGGTTTTTCTTATTACCACAGTCGTCATTTGTTCCCTACAACTCATTCTCAAGCAGTTTTTTGTATACAATTAAATGTTTTCGAGCTGAATATTTTCAATGATTTTTTTCTGAAATACATTCACCCGTGATCGAGTATAAATTTGATATTTTCTGGTCGTTCCAGGTGTAATCACTAATTCAAATTCAAAACAACAAACCTTAATATCTTTTTTTGCAAAGAGAGGAGTGTACCAGGGAAATTGTAATCATCTCTCGATCTGAATGAAAGTTTAACCACAAATTTCTACACTGATTTGATTGATAAGTTGATTGACTTACGTCGCTGAATACTCGGTCACAAGAGTCAGATAAATAATTTTCTAATTTCTATTCAATATTTAACAGAGTGATATGTTCAGACAAGGGTTGTGATCTAACCAGATGATTCAAAGCGGTATGACTCACTACAGGAATTTGATGATATTTTCCTCTACAAATATCAATGATATAATATTTTTTAATTAAGAATAAAATTACAATTGTAACAAACAAATTTATTAAGTAGATCTGCTATTTTTATGCAACATTTATTGTCTGTAAAACGTTTTTTTTTTAAACTGTGTTGGTAAAACAAATTGTAACAATTTTTCTCATCCAGTGATCCAATAGAATGATCCCGACATTGGAGCGGAAGAATTCTAAATAAAAATATTGTAAATGAGGCCTGTCATTCATATTGCAGCGTGTAAATATGAGCACACGACATCCCCCAAACCCACCCCGCGCTACATCGACATTTCCGGGTGTGCAGCGCTGTGCAACGTTATTTCAAATATCGGAATCGTGCCACGAAGATTTACCAGTTCACCTGCTAATCGCAATTGTATAATTACGTCGGAGATCACCGGGCCAATCAGTAATAACTGTGTGGAATATTAATGCCTCCGAACAGTTATATGTACGACTTAATTGATCCGTTCACGATTACCACCACCGAGTGCCATTCGACTACCGAGCTTCTGTCGGGGCAGAAAAGAATGTACCGGTTCTTGGAGTAGTAAGTAGTGACTAGCTCTGCTCTCTGGAACGTTAAGTTGAGCTAGCTTAAACGACAACAACAACAACAGAAAAAAAAAGATTGTAAAAAGAATGACTTTGAGCGGTAGCAATCACTTGGATTGAATGTATTCCAACGCCAGTGAATGAAAGGCTTGCCCCTAATGGTTGAATGATTTGATCAGACTTCCTTGTGTCTTATTAATAGTGCAATTCATGTGGGGTTTACACATGCAGGAACACAATAAAGGAAGTTCGTATGATTCGAGTGGGTTCAACATATTTTAATTGTTTTCGGTTCCATTGAAAGCCACCCTGTTATTCAGGATTCAATAATGATTCAATAAAGCGTTGCCAACCCCTCATGTCAAACTGGTTGAGAACTGAGCAACATTTTCGCCGCATTCAACTGAAAAGTGCTAGCGAAAAGGTCAAAGTTTCGCGAATTTTTGTGTGTCAGACGTATGAAAAAATACCACCGCCAATTGCGACCATGAAACATCGATAATCAAAAATCAAAACTGTGAAATTATGGGCTATTACAATCGTCGCGTCGTATGCACAAATAGTCTTTGCTCGCCGCGCCAAGCATTGGAGTTGATCGATCGGTATGGCACCAACGGTATTTCGTAATTTGCCGCCAGATTGAGGATGGCACAAAAAATAAAATAAAATAAAACTTCAACCTCACGAACTTGACATATAGCGGCGGTTGGCTGCGACTGGAAAAGTTCTCCTCTACTGTGTATAATGGCAAAGACGCGATCGTTAGTGCCGACCGTTATTTGCCACCCTCTACCCTTTTAGTACCCCTTTTTTGTATTTCTCTTTCTCTCCCTCACACTCTTTCGCTCTATCTCTCGGTAACGCGATCATGACAATTTAACAGATTGTTACCTTTAGTATTGATCATTTGTGGCATCAGCCCAGGGGTTAACCTATAGCACGAGGTAATGTTGGATTCCACAATTTTCAGAATCGAAGTTTGAAAGGTGATCTGTGGGAAGGTGTGCTTTAATGAGACGGTGTGTGGAACTGTAGTTACATAATAGAGCTGGGTGCAACGAAATGTCTGTATGTAATTTTGGATAATGTCATGCCGGTTCATTGAATGGCTGACCGCAGAACCTCATCCGTGAAATTGAATATTAAAAGAAGTTCACAAAATTTTATATGAACAAGGTGGCCCAAAGCGATAAGCTGTTTGAAAACATCAAAATGTCAAACCATGCGACTATTTTATTTTTAGAAATAGATAAACAAATTATATTTACTAATTTTCAAAAATCTGTCGAAATGAGGTCCTTAACGGCCTAGTATGGTTCTCATGTTTTAAAATATGTGAGATCAATTTCAATCACATATTTTCTGAAAATATGTGAGATCAATCTCATTTTCAAATATGTGAGATCAATCTCATTTTTTCTCATTTTTTTGTTACGTCCATACTCATTGAAATTCGGTCTAATGCATGTAGCCAAGCCTGGGAGACTCACTACCAGCTAGCGCCGGGTTCTCCGGTCTCCTATCAACAACGCTATCTTCACCTCTGTCGGGCGCCAGACCCTACCAGGCCACCTTCGTCGGGTCTCGTCACAGTCCATGGCCTAATTTCACCGACTAATCACCACGACATCAACCGCCAGCAGCGCCCAACAGACACCCAATCAACAAACCTGGCCCTGCAGTGGAATTTCAATGGACTGCATAACAAATTTGGAGAGTTGGAGAGGTGTCCTCCAATAATCACTCTTCAAGAAATAAACAGAGTGTCTCCAACAATCGTACAAAAAATCCTCGGCGATAAATTCCACTGATACACAAAGCTGGACTCCGTACTTTGACACTCCATAGCTTTGGGTGTCAAGAGGAGCATCCCCTATAAGCGCAAACAACCAGTGATAATTGCGGTTAGAATAGAAGCTCCAATTCCGGTGATCATCGTTTCAATTTACTTGCTATGTGGCAAGATCCCGGATTCAAGACGCCTGTTGCTAGTGGTGATCGAGAGCCTGGATGATCCTAAAGTCGTTATGGGGGATTTCAATGCAAGCAACAAACTTTTCTTTCGAATCGTGGAAGCTCTTTGTCCTGAATGACGGTATCTACACCTTCTATCGAAGTCGTAACAGTTTAGCCAATGACATTTCTGCAGCCAGCATTGACTTGGTAGGTAAACTGGGGTGGAGACATGCAGTCGACCTACATGGAAGTGACAACTACCCGATTTCGATCATCATCAACGCATCCTCAATCCGACCGAAGACCAAAGAATCTTCGACAAAGCTGACCAGGACTTCTGCAGTGTTTCCTCCAATCTCTTGATCGCCAGAGATAACCCGACCATCACGCAGAAGTTAAAAACGGAATCATCACCGAGGTGGCTGATGGAAAAAAAAGGCAATGAACAGAACATAGGGACAGGATTGCCAAGTATATTCTTTTTTAGAATCCTTCTTCGCTCCACTCACATCGAAGACCTTTATGACGATTATCGTCTTTCTCTTTCCATATAGGTATATTTAGTACAGGCATACAGAAACGCTGCATGGTGTTTTCTCACTAATTTGTCTCCCTTTTATTGATATTCGCTTCGATCAGGAAAGGATCAGGATACCAATTCGATCATGATTTACATTACACTCTGCAATCAAGTTCTGAAACATTTCAATATTCGAAATCCAAATCCAACATAAATACTAAGCGGTTCATAACGTTCCAATATACGTTTAATACCACTTGCTAATGGAAGCCAATGCGTGGGTCTCGAGGGTTTCAATTTTAGAAGAGTTTAAATTTCAGCAAACTTACTGATTCGTAGACTACAGCTTAGATAGGAGTAGATGTCCTTACACAGCTGCTTGATACTCTCAGGCATGTGTTTGTACACATATGATGCACACAGGTACATACTATGGCAAACACATTTTAGTTCGAACAAGTTTGGGCAGTCTTTCCTTATATACGCTCCTAACGACTTATTGGGACCGGTCATGTTATAAGCTCCGTCGGCGGAATATCCTACAAGGTTCTGCTTGTATGATCTGTCTCAATTAAAGTAGATAACCACAGTCTCGTAGAGCGTTTTGGGGTCGGTTTCGATAACCTTAATCAAGTCCGCCCCCTCCACAATTCCCCCCTCCACCGGTGGCTTCAGTTGCCAAATCGATTAACTCCATAAAACAAGAAGTTGAGAAAAATGATAAAATATTATATGTTGTTTTTTAAATTTTTTTTGAAATTACAAATTCGAAAATACGATGTAGAATGTTTTATTGCAAACGCATATATGATCTGACGACATATAGAAAGTATAAAATGGAATAAAGTTTGAGTATTTGTTATCATTACTACATTTTTTCGTGATTAGGGGAGTTAATCGATTTGGCAAGTGAAAGCCGTAATTCAAATTCAGTCTTTGAATATTCTTTTTAATAAGTATTTGAGAATGATTTTTTCAGATATTAAACATCCACTTTTATTTCTGTATCTTACTCCATTCATTAAGCTATGCTTTTAGACATTTCGGTCCCATTTCACGGCTTCTTTTTGGTTCAGCCGATTTTATTTTGCTGCGATTCTTCCATTGCTGTGATCATATGACGAATCCGAATAAATACAAAACCGTTTCCGGTTTTGCCGACCTTTCTGTCAGTAATTAGCATTGAAGAACCATCCGATTCATTATTTTCCCTACTCAAATAATTGTTATTAACATCATCCATTTTAATGTTGTAACGGCTTATTTTTTCATTTTTTTTTTTTAAATTCACACTCAATTTGAAATTTATAAGTATCTGCACTTGTAACAGCTCGAACACAACTATTTTTCTATTCTTCTATTTTTATTGCCACCAACGATTTAATTTTTTTCTATTCTTTAACAATAAACTATCACTTCTAACCTTATATGGTAACTTGTTCTGATGTTCTGACTAGCAACATGCCTGATTTTTTTGAGCGCGAAAAAATCAAAAACTATTTTTGAGCCATTTTCGTGTTAACAACAATTTAGAGCAGCAAGAGCAAATTTCCCGTAAAGCCATTGAAAAACAGTCATTTTGCTGAAGTTTACAATGCATATGAATTGTTTAGGAGCTCCTGAGTCTTATCATGAGCTTTAATAGTTGTTTTTGTTAAAACTTACATCAAAAATTCAAATGCAATAAAATCATTTTTACCATAAAGTGTTTTACTAATACTAATATACTGTTTAAATGTTTCCTTAATGTTTTCCTTAATAATATTAATTTGATTTAGGAAAAATAATTTTCATTCAAAATGTTTATTATAAGAGTGGGCTCATTCCTTCTGCAAACATATATTGTCATTCTCACTTTCCCAATTCGTAATACGAAGCCGCCAACGCGAATAACAAAATTAAACGAACAACTTACAGATGTCGTAGGAGAGAAAAATAGTACAGCGAGTTAGCTACATTTTTATTATGATATAAAAACGTTATAGTATGGAGATAATCAGATTGGTATCTGACATAAATTATTAATTATTCAATGGCTAAAAAGATGTTGTCATTTAGTGGTGTTAATGCTTATTATTAAAGAAATTTGTTTTGAATATGTACAGTTAGGAGCTAATCAAGTGCTTTGATATTGAAATTTAATAATATTCAAAAATGGAGTTGGTCGATTTAACAAGTGAAGCATCCGTATGTTTAAAACCGATTAGGGCCGCCCTTTGCAGAAAAAAAATTCTTAATAATTTTAATTTCTTTTTTTTCTTAAATTTGGCAGTACATATAACCTTAAAGGTTCACCCCCATGTCCTATTTTTAATCGCGATGTTAGTATTTTGGTATTAATGATATTCATAAAATCGACCCATCGCCTGCGACCTGGAAGACTTTTTGAATAAACATAATGAATTATTGAAATTCTTCAAATTCTTGTATGATAATGCTCGGTTTGCAAAGTGACAGTCACGTTATTGTCATCAATTCTAATGAAACACCGACTGGAGAACATGTGTATACATTCAATGCGTATGTAATTGAATACATTGCTGGCGTCATGGTAGGCGATTGCACAGCGACGCGAGAAATCGTGATTCGAAGAAGAAACAATAATCTGGAGTTCATCGTTGACACCCACCGTTTAAACGACACTCTCCATCTTCTTCTTCAATTGTACTAATGTTCCTAATGTTCCTAATGCTCACCATCTTAACTTGCGAACAATATAGAGGTAGAGAGAGGACGACTACAATTCTAGGCTATCAGAAGCTATCAGGGCGACAAACTACTCCCTGAGGGAATCGACAAAGTAATTTTCTCAAAAATTCCACACGCATCTATTGATCACACGTATTCTGAAATCCAATCGAGTCAAAATTACCCGAATCGATTGCAATATCGCATTCTGTCATTTGGTCGATATTGTTACCACAAACATGGTTCATGGCCCTGTGGTGATCTAAAACTTTTATAACCTTGCATGGCAGATGGAAAAAGCACAATACATTTTCCCCAAGATTTCACCAACGACACGACCGTAAGCCGAGATGGATGTCCTATATATCAACGAAAAAATACTGATAATGACAGACAATCATTCATAAAAATTAGCATCACAGACATTGACATTGAAAATCTTCGGCAGTGACATATTCGCCTCAGCTGAGCATAACATGTTATTGTGAAAACAGTGGAAAAATCACAAATCAATGAAAACGATGGTAAAATTACATGAATTGGGCTTCGAATTGCTTCCGCATCCACCGTAGTCTCCAGATCTGACGACCAGCGACTATTTTCTGTTCACAGACCTGAAAAGAAAACTCGCTGGCAAGAAATTTAAGACCGATGATGAAGTGATTACCGAAAATGAGGCCTTTTTTGGAAAAACAGAAAGAGTACTATAAAAATGGTATCGAAAAGTTGCAAGATCGCTATAATCGCTGTATCGCCAACGAAAGCAATTATGTTGAAAAATAAAATTGAATTTTGCAAAAAAAAAAAAGTTTTACTGTGTTGCGTTATAAACTTTACAGCCGAACTGTTATATTCCTTTTTTCACTTTACATCTAACGTTCAAGAGAACAAACATGTCGGATTCGTTAATGGAATACATCGGGAATTAAATATAAGGGATGGTTTATGTTTTTATTTTTATTTTTGTCGGTGGTCATCGACTTGGTGCTATATTCACTCGAAATAATTTTTATGACAGAACAACGTTTGCCGGGTCAGCTAGTTTTTATACAGTTTATTGAAAGCTAAGAATCTTTTACATAATATATCATGATTTAGAGATGCTTTTTTTCGTTTTTGTGATATCATTTTTAATGGTTCGAATGGTTCGAGAAAACACATATACCCCCTTTTTCCACTACAAAAATTCATAACTTTTGAACTACTGGACCGATTTAGATGATCGACATATCGAATTGAAGCTAATGAGTTAGTTTTCTTTGAAAATATATAGTCAAATATGATGATAATTAATATAGAAATCGAAAATTATTATATTGGATTCTCACGCTACATCCGAAACATTATCTATCATTGGAGCCCAGCGATCGGCTCCATTCATAAAGTATCATTGCCAAACCAATCGTCACCAAAAATCATCACCCTTTCTCGAACATAAAAATGAACCATCATCAGTGGGAAGATCGCTCGATTTACGTAAGACACAGCGATGAAAGAAACACACAAGTGGTAAACAAATCGATTGAACCTAATTCGATCCATCGATTCGTCGTTCGATAGCCCACGTTTTCGCCGCCGCAGCTCTCTCGCGAACCATTTGGCGTAATCAGGCTTATCGATCTATAATTCACACGCAATCGAATATCACCGGCATGAATAAATATCCCTCTGGCCGAAGCGGTCTGTAGTCATTACTGCTACTGTCGCATCCGGTGGTCACTACAACCGCGGAGTACCAAGCACGGAGTTAATCACTTTTCTTACGTATCATTCCCAATCAAACCCGCGCTTTCACGTAATCGAATGGTAATTATCGGCAGTGTAAAGTACTCACAACGATGGTTACGTACATTCGATACTTTGGTTGCATCGATTTTTGAGATCTCGATTTTTTTGCCAACAGAATAACACTTTTCCTTTCATCCCTCGAACGCTTGCTCGACCCATAATTTGGGTAACGAATTCGGAACAGCGAAATGATCAGTTATTTAGGCCAAATGATGAGTTGCAAATTTATTCCGACCCCGAATGCCAATCGATTACCGAAAAATGTGCTGGGACTGAAGCTTTAAACTGAAAACCCGCTATTGAGCATATTTTTGGTGGTGATGCACGTGCTCGTCTTCCACGTAGAAAAAAATTGAAAGAAAACATATGCGAATATTAAAATATTTACATTAAAAGCAGGTTCTTTGTAGAAAGAAGGTATCACTCTATTTTTCTCTCGCTGTTGGAATCACTTAATTTATTCAAATTTATTTATCTGGAAACAGAATATTGCCATTGGTAGACGTCTGGAATCGATTACGAATAGGTGGTTCGCGTCCTTGAAATGTTAGAGATAATAGCATGCATGTCACCTCACGACACATGCTGACAGTGAAGAGGGTTTTGGGAGTCAAAGTTGAAATAGACAACAGGAAGACAACAATCACTATTGAATGCAGTGGAATATTAAGTTGATGGTCAATGTCAACCAATCAAAAATAGAAGATGATTAGCGGTTATGAAAAAAATGTAATTATTTGTTTAAACTTCAGTCAACTTTCAAGGTTACACAGTGCTATATAGTTAAATTTGAGTCGGCTCTAGATAGGCTGACCAAACGTTCCGTTTTGAATGGAACAGTACCATTTTTTCGATTCTTCTTGGTTGTCCCATCTTTTTATCAATTTGTATCGTAATTTGTACATGAAGACACATATTTTTAAATTTGGATTTAAATTTGAACGCCAATTTCTTACTTTTGAATCTCCTATCAAGATTATTTTTGGTATTATTGTAGGTTTTCGCTCATACATCATACATTTCGCATTTCCTGTTGTCCTGTCATGGCTTTGGAAAGCAACCATATGGTAAGGTTTTGATACCAAATGATAACTTAGTTTATTAGTTACCACTTACTATCAATTTCATCTTTGATTGTATAGCTTTATTGGGCAATGAATTTGGTTTAAAGCAACATAACCTAACAAAAGCAGAACCTAATAAAATGCAAAAATATCCAAACTTTTATTACTTTGATAAATAAAACATAAATGTAGGTTTTGTCCAATGGTTTTGTTTGGCGATTTTTCGATTTTTTTCATTTTCCGGAAAAAGGGGGAACGTTTCTCCATAAAAAAAAACTAGGAGTGGGTTATATCTGTGATATAACCGCAAGGTAGACGTAGGACTACCGCTGACTTGGTAATCATTCGTTCGAAATTGTATCTGAATCGATGAATGTTGTAAAAGCAACTGAAGATGTTTGATACATAATTCATATTTTTTTTTCCAAAATATATATTTTTATCAAGGCTCATATGGCGTTAGCCTGACGGGGCCGGAGTTCAATATTTTAACAGTTTTTCTTATTATCTATGTTAGTAATATGTAACCGATTACTCGCGGTCGGCTCGAGGTTAGTATTACAAGTGTTCTCGTAATTGGGATGTTGCTGTCTCCAATGCTCTGTACGTGTGCCCGACACGGGATACTTCCTATTGGGATGCAGCTGACCATTAATCAGCAACGCCAACGTATGTACCCCATATGTATGTACCCCATATCTAGCGTGGTGCGTCTTCTCGACTCGAGGAATCCAGGATAGAATGGTCACTAACCGGCGCAATCATCAGCTCGTGTAGAGTTGTCATGAGCGGTACAATCTTTGGCTCTTGTTGAATCATCAGTGGACTGCACAACCTTTGGCCCGTGTATCTGTAAAGAGTGTGTGTATGTATTGCCGCGACTAAGTAAAAGTTTATAGATCGGATAGGAGGGATATGAAACAGGGACACAACGAAGGAAACATCATTAAACGTTGACATCGGCGTTTCTGAGGAACAGGTATAGATGAAGCAGAAGATCAGGATCCCGGCTACCTAAGATATCCCGGACGGGGATATCCGATTGTCTGTGCTCTAGAGAGCTGAGAGCGAGCAGCATGGAACCGGATACACGACCAGACAATATGCTCGATGTCGTGGTAGCCATCGCCACAATCACAAAGATTGTTTGCTGCGAGCCCAATGCGATAGAGATGCCCGTTTAGGTTGTAGTGATTGGACATGAGCCCAGATATCACGCGAATGAAATCACGACCTACATTCAGTCCCTTAAACCAAGCACTCGTCGAAACCTTAGGGATAATCGTGTGTAACCAACGACCGCACTCATCACCACTCCACATGCGCTGCCAACTTACGAGCGTATACTGACGAGGAATGTGGAAAAATTCATTATAAGCAATTTGCCTTTCAAAAAGTGTGCCTTCTGAAGCGCCCACCTTAGCTAGCGAGTCCGCTTTCTCATTCCCCGGAATCGAGCAATGAGAGGGAACCCATGCTAAGGTAATCTTGAATAATTTTTCGACCAAAACACTCAATAGATGTCTTATTCTTGTTAGGAAATAAGATGAGCGTTTATCAACTTTCATTGAGCGGATTGCCTCTATTGAGCTGAGACTGTCTGAAAAAATAAAATAGTGGTCGATGGGCAATGTTTCAATGATCCCCAGTGCGTAGTATATCGCACCCAGTTCAGCGACATACACGGAACAAGGAACTTTGAGTTTGAAAGAGGCACTGGAATTTTCATTGAAGATGCCGAAGCCAGTGGACCCGTTTATGTATGAACCGTCAGTAAAGAACATTTTATCAGATCCAACTTTCCCATATTTTTCCGAAAATATCGACGGAATAACATTGGAGCGTAGGTGATCTGGTATTCCATGGATTTTTTGTCGCATGGACAGATCAAAAATGACAGAGGAATTGCAAAAGTATGGGAAGCAAACTTGGTTGGAGATGCCTGGTGAAGGGTGCACGTCGTGGGTAAGGTACTCATGGTATAAAGACATAAAACTTGACTGAGGAGTCAGTTGTAGTAGATTTTCGAAGTTATCAATCACCAATGGATTCATGATCTTGCAACGGATGAGAAATCTGTAGGATAATTATTATTGTTATTGTTTGGAGAAAATTGATTCTTTGCTGGCATTTCTGTTACATACGCAATGTGTCTCCCCCAGGTACATTTAGAATCAAAATATACACCCAGGTATTTGAAAAACATAGAGTGTTGGATCGTTTTGCCGGATAGGTAAAGCTGGAATTGGGCGGGTTCGTGCTTCCTAGAAAAAACGACCATTTCAGTTTTCTCCGTAGAGAATTCGATACCCAGCTTGAGGGCCCACGTGAACAGATTGTTCATGGTATCTTGCAACGACTTTTGCAGAGCGACGGGATTAGTACCCGTGATGGAAATAACTCCATCGTCTGCAAGTTGTCTCAGCGTGCAGTCTCTAGTTAGACAATCATCCATATCATTGACGTAAAAACTGTACAAGAGGGGGCTTAGGCAGGAGCCTTGCGGTAGGCCCATAAAACTGTAACGAGAAGATTTTGAGTTGCCATGAGAGAAATTCATGTGCTTTTCTGACAGTAAATTGTACAGGAAATTATTCAGAATTGGTGAAAGTACACGATTATGAAGCTTCTCTGAGAGAATTTCCATGGAAACTGAATCAAATGCCCCTTTGATATCGAGGAAAACGGAAGCCATTTGTTCTTTGCGAGCAAATGCGATTTGGATTTCAGAAGATAGCAGCGCCAGACAATCGATCGTCTCTTTACCTCGGCGGAAGCCAAACTGCGTATTTGACAGCAAATTGTTCGCTTCAACCCACTTGTCCAAACGAAGTAGAATCATTTTCTCTAACAATTTGCGAATACAGGATAACATTGCAATCGGCCTATACGAGTTGTGATCGCAAGCCGGCTTGTTGGGTTTTCGTATGGCTATCACTCTCACTTGTCTCCAGTCATGCGGGACAATATTCAGCTCCAGAAACTTGTTGAACAAGTTCAGCAAACGCTGTTTTGCCAAGTCGGGAAGATTCTTCAACAAGTTGAATTTAATCTTGTCCGACCCCGGAGCTGAATTGTTACATGAGAGGAGGGCAATTGAGAATTCTACCATCGAAAAATTCTCATAATCGCATTGGAGCGGAATATCGCTTCATATTTGTTCTCGTAAGAATAATATATGTGATTTTTCATGACAACGCGGGAGCAGAATATAATGCTCTTGGATACCTTTGCGTCACTGGAACACCTAACCGATTGCCCAAATGTATGTGAATATTCTTTCGTTCGGGCGCATTTACAAGCGAACATTTTCTCATGACCACTCCACCCGAAAGCAAAAGTGCAATTCCAAATGAAATCGAACTAAAAGTGCAGATTTTAAAAACTTGTATTTTTGATCTCAATTAAGCATGAAATAACCATTGATTGATAAGTTAAATAGCTATTTTCGGCAGTACCTCATCAACTCCTCAATATCAATTTACGAATAGGTTTCATAAAAACATATAACTCATAACTGTCGCTGCCTAGTTTGCTCATACGAGAGGACAAAATCAGAAATAACATCATAATCGAATGATATCCATTGCATTGTACTTAGACATTAATAGTAAAGCTTTCTTCTAGAGAAGAATGATAAAATTACGCTGGGATTAAGACCAAATCCTATTTTCAACAAGAAGTCTTTCCATTGGATTCGAGCCTACGATTGATCATCTTTTCAAAGACTTTACATATGCAGCATGCCAACGATATTGGTCGATAGTTCGTTAGATTCAATGGACTTTTATTAGATTTTTATTAGTGGCGATTACTTTAGCTTCTCTCCATCGTGCAGAGAACTTTTGTTGAGTTCAGATTGTTAACGATGAACCTCAAAAAGAAAAAAAAAATAGAAACGTGAAAAGAAAGAAAAATCAATTTAATTAAATTATGCACAAGCTCACAGTGTTCTCGAAGGAGAAAAAAGGCGCAAAACGCGACCAATCACACAGAAAGAAAAGATCGATTCAGATGATCGATATATCATATTAAAGCCAATTAGCTTTTTTCAAAAAAAAGACACATTTGCCAATTAATTGAATTCTAGTCGAATGCATCCAGTCTAGTCACATAGAAATATTCAACGAAGACTGAAAACATGTTAACTTTGAAAAATGTTAACTTAAAAACAAAAAATAACACATCTCTGATTTTTGGATATGTTATGTAAAAAAAACCTCAGCCTTCAAGAAAAAATATAAAAATATAGCATCCTTGGTCTCGAAACCATGTAAACTATAAAAAACTAATACAATAAATAATTACGAAATCAAAATCCATTTTTCTTCGCAATTCTAATATTATTCAAAAAAGAATATCTAATTGACTTTAATTTTATGTGTCGATCATCTAAATCAGTCCAGTAGATCGAAAGTTATGAATTATTGTGTTAGAAAAAAGAGGAAAAAATGATTTTTTGCACCATCGGTTAACTTTGAAAAATCATAACTCAAAAACGAAAAAGATATAGTGTTTTTCAAAAAATACCAGGTGATTGGCTTTAATTTGATGTGCCGATCATCTGAATCGGTCTAGTAGTTCAAAAGTTATGAATTTGAAGAAAAAGTCATTTTTGGAAAAAGCTGGAACCCTAGAATGGAAATGGTCACCGTAATGAAAAAATAAAAAATACGGGTCAAATGATAAAGAAGAAAACTAGCAATTTTCACGAAAATCTGAGAACCACTATATCGGTTTGGCGTGAAAATGGCTGTATACATTGTAACCCGCGAATCCGAGGAAGCGCGCGAGTTCGTCGCAACCGGAGATTTTGCGCAGATAAGCGGTTGGCTTAAGCGCCACTCCCGCGAGGGAGACCGACCGCCGTGTTGTACCTTAATGCCCGGCAATGAGACACCCACTGAGGGCGGGTTTTGTCCTTTCACTTCACTTCACTAATTCCGCGACCTTTCCTGCGCTCTCGAGAGGACCCGCGACACCGTTGGTCCACGATCCGCAAGGCAACCACAAACTGAGAACCTCGGCTGGTTCCAAGAACACCTTTTATGCCGAGAATCTCATCACAGGACCAAGTTTCAATACATTTAATCCCACCCACCTTGAACTACCTTCAGAGGACGAAGCGGGGGTTGAAACATTGCTACAGCAACAGAAGAGGAGTCCCAGACTCGAGACCTATATTCCTGAAAAAGTCGTCGGTGTTTAGGCTACCCGCCAGCCAGTAAATGCAACAAGTGTTCTTTCCTAAATCTCTAACATTACCATAACATTTATTTACTAAATATTATCCAACATCAACATAGAAAATTTATTATATTTTCTTAATCATCAATCGTATTTTCTTAATCATCAATCAATCAACAACATTTAACATAACAGGATACATATAATTTAAACATTAAATCAACAATATAATTTACTTAATAGATTTGGTTTCGAACCTCTACCCATGGGATTAGCAATTCTCTGCTTTACTATCTAGCCTATCTCTTCATCTTCTGTGCATTTTCTGCAATACCGACGGTATCTGCTCGTCGTCGGCTATTGCTCTATTTTAAGCATGCTTATCTTGTGTGGTCTTGTTCTAGGGCATTGTTATTTGTGTGGCGTTCATTCTATCTTCAACTCTACATGCGCATGTGTTAGTCGATAACAAGTGAGTACTCACAACCTTTTTTCAGGAGAATAGCCGGCGGCTTCTTGGTGCGTGGGGAAGTGGATGATGAATACCGATGAATGCTCAATCTCCATCAATCTACGCGTGATGTCTGCGCTTGATGAAGTATTGCGCGGTCACCTTTCCAACGTGCGGCTCGTTTCCAGCGATGGTCGTGGGGTCAAGAGCGGCTCTTCCTTCTAGCACACCACGGGAAAACACACCACACAAAGCCACATTTAAAATAAAGACAAGTCACGTGCCACATTTCATATAAAGCTTACCTACATTTAAATCTGACGGATGCACAGCAGGGTATCTACACATTAACTAACTTATCTATCTAAATTATAACACTACAGAAAGAAGAGAACAAAAAAAAACAAAAGAACATTTAGCACACTAGCTGACTCAAACCTAGTACCGACCACTACCTTTCGATAGAAAACTCGCGGATTCAAAAATAGTCCGCTTTGCCTCTTCCACGGCCAAAGTTGGAATGGGTGAATAAATAATGTGATCCTCAGATCAGCCCAGCATTCTTCAGAACCGGAACTACGTAATTATTAACGAAGTTAATAATTCCATAGTTATTACCGAAGTTCTTTGTGGTTGCATCCGTCTCGCTTTCCTGCATTCGCGGTTTTTACGCTCCCGAATACAGTTCAAACCGAGTTATTTGTCGGATTTGGAGTTTCAAGAACAAGAAACCCGCCGAAAGACTCTGTCTACCCAAGCTCAAGCTCAAGAAACCCGCCGAAAGACTCTGTTTTTTTTGGGGAAATTGTGTTATCGAAAAAAGGAAAGCATGAGTCTTCTAAGAATGTATTGGTCAGTGGGTGTCTTGGCTAAGAACAGCCGCCGAGTCAACATCCAACACCCATTATAGCTAGTCGCTCAAATACAAAAATAGGAGAGGCACCCGCTAAGCCATTCATCCAAAACAAATACAGAAGGGAGAATTCCAGATCCACACAGATGAGATTGTGTTGGATCTGAATTTCAAAATAACGAAACGAGGGGCTTCCAAAAGTCGAAATCAGTACCTTACTACAACATCTATCGGTAAAAGCGCAATTCCATCGATTTGGCTTGATAAATGCTACAAGTCAATGGAATTTGCCATCAAGTTGAATCAATGTACCATGTTTTTTCGTGTTTTCTCGTTTTTTTTTTCGAAGAGCACTTTTGTAGATAACTTAATGACGTTTGCATTAAAAATGGACTTTTTTCGGAAAAAAACTAAGACAGATAATTGAGTTCGATAAATTTCCCATGGAAGGAAATTATATTAGCTTACTTGCAAAAACCAGATCATTAGCGGACGAAAAAATACATGTAGGCATGTTTTTGAGTTCTATCTTCGTTTCATTTGTCAATTCCTTCTCAGTTTTCGCGACAAAATTGTTAGTGTAAATCTTACGCTCAGGTTTGCCTAGAAATTCTCGATGAGACGCAGCTCTGGGACGTTAGGCGGGTTCGCCGGCATGAATATATTCAGC
Source organism: Toxorhynchites rutilus septentrionalis (assembly GCF_029784135.1). Taxonomy (NCBI): domain Eukaryota; kingdom Metazoa; phylum Arthropoda; class Insecta; order Diptera; family Culicidae; genus Toxorhynchites; species Toxorhynchites rutilus. Next base: position 49,590,745 of record NC_073745.1, read on the forward strand.
CGCTCCATCTCCTCTAACGATCGCTCCGAGTAGTGGGCTGACACCAAACCCGGCCAAAACACCGCTTCTTCGCCCTTATGGTATTTCTTGGTGAACGACGCAACTTCCAACAAGGTCCTTCATACTACAAATTTTCCCCGTTCACTGTTTTCGCCATCACGGTTAGAGTTCGACTGATAGAGCTGTCAATTTTTTTCTACTGACTCATGGGTTACTATCGTGTATGGCGCAGAAATGGGTGCGATATACTATGCTCTAGGGATCATTGAAACACTGCGCATCGACCATTATTTTATTTTTTCAGACAGTCTCAGCTCAATAGAGGCAATCCGCTCAATGAAAGTTGATAAACGCTCATCTTATTTCCTAACAAGAATAAGACATCTATTGAGTGTTTTGGTCGAAAAATTATTCAAGATTACCTTAGCATGGGTTCCCTCTCATTGCTCGATTCCGGGGAATGAGAAAGCGGACTCGCTAGCTAAGGTGGGCACACTTTTTGAAAGGCAAATTGCCTATAATGATTTTTTTCACATTCCTCGTCAAGACACACTCGTTAGTTGGCAGCGCATGTGGAGTGAAGATGAGTTCGGTCGTTGGTTACACACGATTATCCCTAAGGTTTCGACGAGTGCTTGGTTTAAGGGATTGAATGTAGGTCGTGATTTCATTCGCGTGATATCTCGGCTCATGTCCAATCACTACAACCTAAACGCGCATCTCTATCGCATTGGGCTCGCAGCAAACAATCTTTGTGATTGTGGCGATGGCTACCACGACATCGAGCATGTTGTCTGGTCGTGTATCCGGTTCCATGCTGCTCGCTCTCAGCTCTCTAGAGCACTGAGAGCACAAGGCAGACAATCGGATATCCCCGTCCGGGATATCTTAGGTAGCCGTGATCCTGATCTTCTGCTTCATCTATACCTGTTCCTCAGAAACGCCGATGTCAACGTTTAATGATGTTTCCTTCGTTGTGTCCCTGTTTCATATCCCTCCTATCCGATCTATAAACTTTTACTTAGTCGCGGCAATACATACACACACTCTTTACAGATACACGGGCCAAAGGTTGTGCAGTCCACTGATGATTCAACAAGAGCCAAAGATTGTACCGCTCATGACAACTCTACACGAGCTGATGATTGCGCCGGCTAGTGACCATTCTATCCTGGATTCCTCGAGTCGAGAAGACGCACCACGCCCAGATATGGGGTACATACTAGGGGGGCGTTGCTGATTAATGGTCAGCTGCATCCCAATAGGAAGTATCCCGTGTCGGGCACACGTACAGAGCATTGGAGACAGCAACATCCCAATTACGAGAACACAAATATGTAATACTAACCTCGAGCCGACCGCGAGTAATCGGTTACATATTACTAACATAGATAATAAGAAAAACTGTCAAAATATTGAACTCCGGCCCCGTCAGGCTTACGCCATATGAGCCTTGATAAAAATATATATTTTGGATAAGTTACTATGATTGATGCTGCATGGATAGTTTCGTCAATGCGTGTGAAGGTAAATCCATGAATTAACGATTGCTTTTTTTGCTATCGACGCTCTTATCAGTTGGTTTGCAGCAGTGAAGCAACTCCGCTCGCTGTTCATAACGTATGCATTTAAAAATGGAATAATTTCATATGGCAATGGAATATACTTTCCAGAAATCCTACGTTTAATTAGCTTTCTTCAAAAATACTTCGATACCCTTCCGGTGGCCTTACGATGAATGACCTTAACATCATCAACTTTTTCGTGGTCTTGGAGACCAGCTGCATCTCCATTTAGGCCACGGAATCATAGAAGTAGAATCTTTTCCATAGGTCGCATCTGAGAGGCATTGGGAGAGTTGACGGTCTTCGGAACTACGTTTATCTTCAGCCGATCCAACTCCTAGCGTAATGGATCGAGGCCAGATTCGACCAAACAATCAAATCCTTCTTCGCGTGATACTTCTTGATGAAGGCGAAAACTTCCGGCAAGCACTTCGTACTGTATATCTCCCAGCTCATCACAAGTCCCGAAGGGAAGAACAGCGACTTGGATATTCCCTTCTCACTGATAGTCAGCCACAGAAGTATTTGGTGTGAGATATATTTGACGGCATCGATTACCTCCTTGGTGTGGAACGTGAGAAACAAAACACATTTTGAGGGTGTGGAAGTAGTAGAGCGGAAATTACTTGTGGTCATAATGGCATTACCAAACATCTTATCCCATGAAGGTTTCAAGGAGTGGATCAAACATTGGCACGAACGCAACCCAATTTACATAAACTACTTCGACTAGATTCCGCTTATTTCTTGATTATGATTTGTCACGATAACATAAAACCGCTTGGACCACAATTCTCACGCTATAATCACGTTTAAAACACTATTTAGTGCACGATGCTGAATCTATAATAATTATTTTCTCGAACAAAACACGTCCACATGTGTCGATTTGTGATGCGAATGGTTGAACGCATCAACGCGCAGGTATATCAGTCGCATAGATCAATAGCACTCCGAGAGAAAATTAACACAGTTTGAAGAAATCTAATTCAACATTCAATGTTGGCCCATTTTCCACAGTGGATCCTCACGGAAGCCAAGGATTCCGGTATCGGAGCCGCGTTAGTCGATCAACCGTTGGTTACGGCGACAGTGGATCAGGCCAAAAGAAGCTGCGTAGCACCAGGCTACAAGTTCTCACCGTATCAGAGACTTATGCAATGAGGTTTAATTTAAATGATTACAACATTGGAACAGTGTGTATAACATAATGTAATGAGGCCGCTGGTGTTGGGCCGGATTAGGATGTGATAAGCGTTGGAACAAATTAGAAGCGTTGTAATGTGGCTTTATCAGGAGTATGGAACAACGATCGTGTTACGTAATTTATCCTAAATGAAATTGAAATATTCAGACCAACCATTCACATGAGAAATCGCTTGACAGAACTTAAAACGTGGAATCTTCACAAGCGAAACGAAAAAAAACATGTTTGAGGTGGAAGACACACGTAACCACAGCGGACACCATTCATTCTAGCTATTTTTATGCTGCCTTTCCGAAAGGGATGATTTTCAACACAACCGAGAAGCTTGTTCATCTCGTTCGTCGACCAGCTAGATATCCTTGTAGTGCTGGTTGCCCGGTGCACATCGACAATGACATTAACATTCGTCTAAAATATCAAGGACATCCTGTCCAGACACAGCATAGCTTTCGTTCGGTCGGCAGAGGCGAAATTGAGATCAATGGTGTTCGGCCTGAAACTTGGACCAGAAAAGCTACTTTCAATAGCCGATAATAGCATCTTCATGGCTGACGGAGTTCTCGTGGGGGGATGGAATTGCCACTGTAGCTTGTTTTCACGTCCTTTCGGATGCATCTCAGCGCGAGTTCGCTTTCGGTAGGTCATGATTGGCCGTAATTGCAGCATTTACTTTTCGCGTATTTTTAGATTATTGCGCTATAGAAAATTGCTCATTCTGCTCGAGTAATTTTTTAAACACTACGAAAGCGAAACGCTATTGTTCGTTGTTTAGGAGCATGGCTACATACACAACACTGAAGGTGTTTGTGACTAATAACCCCGAGAATGAAATTCTTGGTAAATATACCTATTCATTAGCACTGGTCCATTTCCTGCGCAGCTACAATAACGTTCGTACGCTGAACCGCAAACGCTGGATGCCAGGAACTAACCGAGCCCATACCAACCACCTACTTGTCACGGGGGCGTTCGAGCGAGCTTCATATGGTTCACCGCATTGCACGAAATGAGTATTGGATAAATAAAAGACACAAGTTAGTAAATTTCAATTTATGATTGTGAGTAATGCATAAATCTGCCAGGTGAGGTCTCGCAAATGTAGCGGAACTGAAGGCAAACAGCATTTCTGATTCTGGAAATAGAATGCACATGTTTCAAGTCTGAGTAATGAACGCAGAGTCGTTAATCAGCAATGTGTGGTGGTGTTAGCTTATTTGTTTCAATTGCAGATTATGTCAACACAGCGCACAGAAAACTGGAAAACATTTTCACCGACGAAGAGGTCAAGAAAACTCTTAATTTATGTCACTGTCTCACGTTAATTTTGCCGGAATATTCGTACTGCACTTTGATGATGGTTCACTCTTGGGCCGTTAATTAATTTCTCATGGTGGCCATCTCCAAGCTACGATTACACGCTCATCGTCAATCATTTCTGATGACTGTTTTTGCCATCAAAATATATTATATGTACAATGACGAACCCAAGAGAGGCCGCTAGGAATGGTGAATAAGGAAAGACACAGTCCATATAGGAAATGCATGCACATCTCAGATGGTCTTTTCTTTCCCCGATTACAAGAAATTCAACTCAAGCTATAATTCATTCACGTTGATGTTTTTGTCATTTCCGAACAGCGGAAAAGGAGAAACAGCTTCTTTCACCTGGGATTGATGGTGAAGATCGATTTCAGTTTCTCCCAAATTAAAATAATGTTTTCGCTGGCTCCACACTTTGGGGCACTGAAAGGCTAAACGCTCTCCACCAGCAAATTGAAGTTTGATGTGAAAGGTTATGGGGAAAATAGCATGCCGTGTGTTTAAAAAAAGGGGTCGCACTTGACACGAGAGTTTGCTCAATCGAAATGAGCCGTAAGTGATGAGCGGTTAAAAAAAACATACAAATTACCAACATAATCTGCCAGAGGCGTATTAAGACAAATAACATTTTTAAAAAAGGTGTTCTCATGCATTCGAGCAACACACAACTGATTGATGTATATTTTTTTGTAACGCTTATGTCATTTTTGAATAGAAATCCCCCGATGAAAATTTGAATACGTACATGGAACACAATCATTCAAAATCATTCAAAATCATTCAAAAGGGTAAAAATTCTCTATGAGGGAAATGCTTCCCAATCCATTTCAGCTTCTTTCATATTCCCTTTTTTGCTCGTCTGTTTCAAGTTCACCAATCATTCATGTTACAGGTCAGACTCGATTATATACAGACTCGATTATATGTGAATCGATTATATACAGTTTGGAAAAAAATATTTATATTATTATTATTATATTTCAAATATGACTTATTCCAAGAAGAAATGTAACCTTTCAAGGTTAAAATGTAATTTGAGTGGCTATTACAGTGGGGTAAAAATCGTGATTTTTGAAGATTTTGCTTGAATTTTCACCAAGAATTGTTTATATCGATATTGCAGCCAAATTAAGAAAGATAGAAGTTGGGTGTCAAAGAAAAAATTGTAGGGCGGTTAGAGAGCTTCAATTTAATTGATAGAAAAAATCTAGTTGATAATAAATTTTTACGATTAAATTAATAATAACACATAAAAAATTTTTAACTTTTAAGTTTTTCACTTCCAAAATGTTATCAAAATGAACTAATTTAGATGTTCCACTACTATATCCTGTACTAAATTTTCCCATCTTTCAAATGAAAGCAACAGAATTTTATTCCGTACTTTGTAATGGTGCAATTCCAAATTAAATCGTTCAAAAATGCAGATTTTAAAAACATGTATTTTTGATTCGAATGAAAGTTTGTATTCCGTTTGGGTTGGAGGAAATATGAGTTTTCCACAGCAATTGGGAATTTTTTGACCCAAGCATAACTTTTGAAAAGGGCGTATCGATTTTAGTAAGAGTAAAAATGGTAAAAATATATGTTTAGGAGTTACGTTGAAAAACATTTGAAGACATGTGGGTTAACACAAAACGTAGCGTGTTTATATACCTGTACCTCTGTACAGGTATATAAAGTCAGGTACCTTTAAGGTACCTCTATAATGTATATAAAGTTACTCATATTCAAACATCGTTCATCAGTCGAACAATCTTCCTTAAAGAGTGAATAAAAGTATACCACAATGGACTACAAAAATTTGTTTTCGTGTTGTAGACCATTTCCGAAAAACGGTAAGAAATGTTCATCTGAAAAACGTTTCTTAACCGTGTCAATGATTGAGAAAATTAAGTCAATGGGATGCAATATTATCGTTTTAGATACATCTTTAAAAATTTGCGGATAATGCCGTTTATCTGTATATTCTTCCAAACCACAGCAGTGTAATACTGAGGAGCAGATCAGTACAGCAGTAGGAAATACTTTAGAAGAAGTACCATCAATAGTTTCAGTCGTTTCAGCATCTTCGCAAGATTCCCAAAACAGCAATACACCAGAGTATTCCCGAGCGTACAACATTGAGCTATTCAACAAGGGAATCGCCGATATTAACGTTTCATCAATAATGACGAAATGACTTGGACAGGCTAGTTACTCCGAACAAAAATTCAAAGAATTTTCTAAAGGTATTAAAAGAAATCTATTTTCCTTTTCACATGAAGAAGACGAAGAGTCGAACTTTAAACAAAAGGCAAAAGAGTTTGATGAGATTATCAATCAGCTCAAAGAAAAATTTGACCACACAGAGACAACAAGATCAGAAAAAGTTAGAATTTCAACAGTTTTGCCTAAGTCTTGGTCCGTGCAAAAAAATGGAAGAAGAATTTGGCGTTTATAAATATATGGCAATTCAAGCCAAAAAACTGGCAAATGAAAAAGGTGTATTGTCGACACCACATAGCAAATATGGACCAAGTTTAAGTCAAGATGTTAAAAATCATGTTTCGGAATTTTATAATGACGAAGATATCAGTCGATCATTACCTGGAGAAAGAGACTATGTTTCTGTAGCCAAAGATGGGAAGCGTCAACACATCCAAAAAAGGTTATTAATAACATCATTACGGGAAACTTTCAACAGATTTAAGGAACTTAATCCAAATCGCAAAATTGGATTTAGCTCTTTTGCATCAATGCGTCCGAAGTATTGCAAATTGCTGAGTAGTTCAGGAAATCATAACGTTTGTGTTTGTACATTCCATGAAAATGTAAATCTTATGCTTCATAGTCTCAAAAAATATTCCTTTAACATTGAATGCAAAGAATATATGGAAAAAATACTATGTAACATATCAAATAGATCAAAATACTGTTACCTTCGTGAATTTAAAAAATTCTCAACAATAGACGAGTTTGGAAACTGGTTTCTAGAAGGCTGAGTTCTATCTGTGAATGCTTGTTGTTGAACGAATTTCGATGCGATTTTGCCCATGCCTGACGCTAACAAATAAAATATTATTTCAGACTAAAACATTGACTTATTTTCAACCAAAAAATAAAAACGTATCTTCATCTTCCCGGAAATGACATCTTCGGTTTACTGTTTCACTCATGACGTGATATATAGAGGAATCGCGGGTGATACGGGCAGTGGGGATAATATGGACAGATGGTTGATTTGTATAGTTACATTTTGAATTTCAGATTTCTGTTAATAAGAAAACCTTCTGCATGTTATTCTATAATGTTTAAGCCACCCTATGGCAATGAATACTGATCAAAAGTGGAAAAGACAAACAAAAACCGAAAATCATGCATGATTCCGCGTGTGAATGTAATTTTAGCTGCTTCGATATTAAGCATTTTGAGTGGTTTAATATCAAAATTCTTTTCGCTGATTGCTATATTTCGGTTTGTGAGTTAACAGAAGAGCGATATTAGGTATGTACGGAAAAGTAAATTCATTTTTGAGTGGAAAATTTCAATTATCGAAATAATTGTACTGGTGGGGTAAACCGGACAGTTGCCAGTGGGAGTGAGACGGACTGGGAAAAGTTTGTTTAATCTATTCCTAAGGAATGCGCTGCGTCCATAAATGGAAATCATATCGCCAAATGTAGACTGCTTAGAAGCTGATTGACTGACCAAAGGCAAAATAGTTGAGGGTCTGTCCGTTTATACTGCTGAAAAGCACGATAACACTTCTAGGTGGATTAATTCGTTTTTTTTTTTCATCATTTAACGGACATTCGTGATGAGTTCATACCTTGGTTGAATAAAACTATTCTCCTCGCGATCGATAAACCTCTACGCTTTCCCATATTACAAACCTGTCCATATTACCCGCATCGAAAAAAATGTTGTACTTTTCGGTCTCTAGTTCAGCGCACCTGTATTAAATCAAGTATTCAAATGTTTGCAAACATGTAAATAAAATTGTCTTTTTCGTGATTTACAGCAGTTTTACAGGATATTTTTACGGATTCACACGTTTGAAAGGTTTATAAAGTCCACCTTCTAGTGGTGTTAATGCGCCCCTCATTAGAGCTAACTTTTAATCAACCACCAGATTATTATTTGGTTTGTATTCAGACCTTTTCTGGATTATGAAACTCACAAATATTGTAAACATCATGCTTGCACACCAATTGTATCAGATTTGTATATCTAAATCTTGTAGGGGAAAGTCGAGAAAGACGGACACCCCTGTATAATTGATAAATTACATTTTTATTTTAAAATTTGATGATGTACAAAATTGCAATACACTGCCCATGTTCGCATAGAAACGTAATCACCAACACCATTAGTGTTGGGAAAACGCAATTTTGTTGTTTATTTGCCTACAAGCGTAACCATGCAAATTTCCAATGAAATAATCTATCCAGATGAAGGATATTATCGGCAAAAAAGGGGCCTATGAGATTTTGCGGAATAAAACATATTTTTCCATTTGGAAAACGTTTGCGTCTATTTATGCGGAGAATCAATAGTTTCAATGAACGTTTGTTCGCATAACTAGACGTAATCACCAGGTTGCTCTGTCTGTAGCGCTAGTATTTACATTTCCGATAATAGTCAAAACGTCTCCGTCGGTAGTTTCAGTTGTTATCGAATGAAATCAAAAAGGTTTGGAAGAAATTTAGTGAATTGTCTGGAAAATTTGCTCTGGATTTGTTACGAGTCTATGATAGTACTTTTCTCCTGAATACTCTGGAATATGATAAGAACAGCAGGTTCGTGGTTTATCAATTATTTGAATTTGTGAAGGCAATATGCCATGTTGATAATTTTAGCAACATGATTCACCGATATCACGATCAATCGCATAAAGATGATGGAGTTACTTACCCCAACACCACTTAATGCAGAGTATGTGGAATAATTCGTCGTCGAATCCGAGGAGTTATAATGCTAAGAACCAATACTATTTTAATTTTACTACTAATCTGATTGATTCTAATGCAGAAATTTAGGTGAATCTAGCAATAAAAACACAATTGCTTCTCTTCGTTAATCGCAGTGCAGTGTACAGAAAATAGTAATTATATGAGCAGTGTTTCAATGCTTTCTTATATTCATCTATTAGGAAACACTAAGTAATAAGACGCTATCGTGACAGGCATGTTTGGACTCTACAAATAATGTGATTCAAATATAAATTTAGCTTATAGCACATAATACTGAAAATTGTTGATTTTCGAACGATGTATGAAATCTGTATGGAACTACGTCTGTTATACGGACAAACAGTGATTTTTCGGAAAGGTTTTTTCAAAATTGCTCAAATGTTTTCGAACAAAAAATGTTTGTATGCATGTTGAGCAAACGTATTACATTGCGTAGAATGCAAAACGGCGAAAATAAAGTCGATTTTGTTCATTTTGTCGCTTACGTCTTCTATAAAATCATGGGCAGTACAGTGTATCAATACCATTGACACTAACTGTTTACACCTAGCAGGCTTTCTGTTAAAATTGTAAATAAAATCAAAAACCAAATCTACAAAGTGCAGCTCGATGTAAATTTTCGTCTGCAAAAATAAGGTTCACATTGTTATCGAGTAATTTTTTGGGGTATTTTTTGTTACGTGAATGTTTTACCATCACTTCTCTTCCAGTTTATCCAATCAGCGGTGAAGTTTCCTCATTTTTAATGCAAAAATATTGACGAAAATAAAATACTAATCAAGTCGGGTAAGATGGACACTCAACAGACAAAATACAAACATTTTGTTTTGAAAACAATTTTATTATCTTGTCCTTCTTTTATTAACAGATGCCCACTAACTACGTTTGCTAGTGTAACCGAATATCATGGACGAATCAGCAGAGCGGTTTCGAAAACGTAATCCGAATTCGTCATTCCGAATGCCGGAAGCTATTTTGGACATGAAAAAATGAGAAAAATTACAAGCCTTTCTAGGTGATTTTAGTCTACCCTTTTTGTTAGATCATTTTGAGGGCATATTTGAAGACCTCCAAAGCTTATCGAGTACATAAACATAAATTTTTAGTTAGTGTCCACCTTTTCCCACCCCAGGTGTCCATCATTCCCGACTCAATCTTATTTTTTCAAAGATGCCGGACACATTCATTTAGCAAAATTTCTACCTCAAATACAAATTTTATTATAATAAGAGACCAAGACTATCAATTTGTGGTGAGAACGATATATATTTTTGCGAAACTCAAAAATAATTTTTACTTAGAGTGTCCATCTCTACCACCCTTCCCCTAATTAATATATTTAGATGACCTCAATCCTGATCACGATTTGTCCGATTTACTGATGTTGGATTGCCCACATGATTGCTATGGCAACCGCTTGACGCGCTGCAGTTTGTTTGTTTCGTTTTGTTGTCCATCGCGCGGAGCAGAAATAAAGTTTCTCTGTGTTGAGTGCTGTTCATTTTTAAAGCAATATTCTGAAGAAAGCCTAAATTATGAATTGATCAATATGATGACAGTAAACTCAAGCAATAAAAAATGCAACATCTACTTGAACATTCGAAATTTTTCATTAAAAAATGGTGATCTCTCAAACTGGACAAACCATGATCATAATTTCTCTTTGAAGAAAATCGTTAAAAAACAAAAAAAAAGAATAATTTGAACGTCTAAGCAAACGCAAACGTATCAGCAAACTAGAGACTTGGGGCTTCTCAACAAACCCAAACTCGTCCTGATTACATGTGATTTGAATGAAGAAAAATTTGCATTTACTATTTGCGTGACAATCCAAAATCAACCAACCGGACAAACCAAAATCATTTACCTTATAACAACTTAGATCGGTTCGACCGGTGTGCACGCTTCTGCTGTAAAAAAACACGAGAGCTCAACTCCTTTACGATTTTCTTCTCGAGCCTCCTTCTTTCCTTCTTCACGAATACTTCTGTTCTAACCATTCCACTTTCCTACCATTCCAACCTGTCATCCAGTCCTATCCATCCATTGATCCAGTGGATCAGGGATCAGAAAGTGATTCCTGGTCCACTAAAAAAAGGTTCTCCACTGGGCTGACCAGCTCGTTCCCCGGACCTGAACCCAATAAAGAACCTTTAAAATTTTGGAAGCACAGGAAAATCTATTTTAAAGAAAAATATAAACAGTACGCCCTGTTGAATTTCTGGAGTAATTGATCGAATCAGTACAGTAAGTGATATTTGAAATTTGGTGATTCCGCAAATCTGATTTGCATCGTGAATGTGACGATGCTTTGAACATTAAGCATTAGCATTAGCATTAAGCAAGTTGCACAATATCGTAGGTGGTACGAATTCAGAACTGTTACGTCAAAAGCTCGCCTCCATCCGTTACTGGCGATTGGTAATATCTCTTAGATGAAGGCATGCTTTCTCCAACAGTTAAGAATTGTCCTGGCCACGTCCTTGCAACTGCTGAGGAAAGGGAAGGATTGTTAGTTCGATATTTTCTTAAGAGAGATGCAGAGAACTCTACGACCTCTCATAAATATCTCGGGAACTTAGGAAATGTGTTAGTAGGGAAGGTAGGCCATAGGATACACTCAGTCAGTGTTATTGGCGCAGCTTGTGATTGATAATTATTTACTATTACTATTACTATTACTATTACTATTACTATTACTATTACTATTACTATTACTATTACTATTACTATTACTATTACTATTACTATTACTATTACTATTACTATTACTATTACTATTACTATTACTATTACTATTACTATTACTATTACTATTACTATTACTATTACTATTACTATTACTATTACTATTACTATTACTATTACTATTACTATTACTATTACTATTAATATTACTATTACTATTACTATTACTATTACTATTACTATTACTATTACTATTACTATTACTATTACTATTACTATTACTATTACTATTACTATTACTATTACTATTACTATTACTATTACTATTACTATTACTATTACTATTACTATTACTATTACTATTACTATTACTATTACTATTACTATTACTATTACTATTACTATTACTATTACTATTACTATTACTATTACTATTACTATTACTGCCGGCGCCAGTGGTTGTATGGTTAGCGTAACAGCCTCACAATCCGATCGGCCTGGGTTCAATCCCAGCTGGCGTCGTTGGGATTTTCTGAGGCGAAAAATCTCTGGTTACGTCTTCCTTCGGAGCGGAAGTAAAAGAAGTTGGCCCGGCTCATGAGTTGTTGAGTCTGATAGGTAGGAACAGGTGGAGTCGCCTCCCTGATGTCGGTGATTGGCACTAAAGTGGCGGAAATAGGCCGACGAAAAATAAGCGAAGATAAAAAAAAATTACTATTACTATTACTATTACTATTACTATTACTATTACTATTTCTATTACTGAATTTCTTCGAAATGACATCAATCCATCATTCTGTGTAACTGAGCCTGTAAAAAGAAACGGATTAGTAAAAAATAAAATAAACAACTCTATTGGAAGCGCTTAAGGTGTAAACATGGAGAAGGAATTGTCCGGCATCTAAAAATCAGTCATCTTTGGCACCTGCGCGATAGTTAGACAATTCCTATGTCAGGACTGAAACGGCACGAGCTTGCAAGATACGTGGAATCCACAGAGCCTAGTCCCCCTTTGGCATTCAGTAGCCCGGGGTTTGGTGAATATTCTGGCTAGGTTCGCCTAGTTACGAAGTGAGATAAGTCTGCAAAAAAAATCCCTCCAAATGCCCTCGACTCCACCCAATTGAGAAATGTTGAGCAATTGCTGAACAGAAGTTCAAGAAGATATAAATATTAATAGAATGAAATTATGTGAAACTCAATAGTAAAATGTAACGTTTCATTCGATGTCACGTCAATAGCTGCATGAAAGAAATCAATCTACACTTAGAAACTACATTCTTAATACAGAAGGTGAAACTGATAGACATCTAAAAACTGAAACTGGGTTCCAGTATTATGAGCCGTGCTCATGGTTCTCCTAGAAATTAGCAACATCTCGGAACATGGTATCATATAATGAAAAATATTATAATATAACATAATGTAATTAAATATAATATAATGTGATATCACATAATATAATGTAATAATAATAACAAGCTCCTTCAGAAGCCTCTAGGAGTACGAAAAAACTCGACAATTGTGGATTGTGTAATTGTGTATTGAATAATGATGATGGTCTTATCATAAAATACTATCAGCTGAAATCAAAAATAGAAAACATGTTCAGAAGCACTTATACTAATGTCAAATAGTTTAAAGTAATAAAAATTGAAGCCTAGAAACCATCGGTTTGCAATACGACTGCAAAAAACTATCATAAATGATTCATCACGTGTAAATATTATTTTATCGTATATTTCAAATCCCAACAATGGACGATATCCTTAAGCGACCGAGAGCATATTTCTATTTGCGAGATTTTTAAAATGCGTATTCCATACATTGTATTGCACACATTTTTGGACGAAAACAAATGTAATTACGGACGATATCCAAACTAACACGCATGCTAAAAATATGTTGCTTAAAAAATCAAAACAAAACATGCAAGACATTTGTCCCCTATACACAATATATATATATATATATATATATATATATATATATATATATATATATATATATATATATATATATATATATATATATATATATATATATATATATATATGTATATATATATATATATATATATATATATATATATATATATATATATATATATATATATATATATATATACACACATATATATATATATAACAAGCGTTTATTTCCCATGTTAAACGAATTTAATGTGTAAAATTAAAGTTCGGGGTTAAGATAAAAAAATTGTGAAATAAATACAATATTTTGAATCTAAATCTAAATCTGTATCTCAAACCGCAAAACGTCACCGCCATTAGAATTTCAACAGTTGAAGCTGTTATCCAAAATCCTATTCTGTGCACACAAACCGAATTTGTAATCTAGCTCTGGAACTGAAGATATGTTATACCATACGAATATCAATACTAGCCGCAACAAGGGATTATTGAATGAAAAAACACCTATTCCACTATGGATCCGCAGGAAGCGAAACTATAAATCATATGATGTGTGGGGGAAGAGAAACTAAGAATACTTAGCTCACGTCGTAGCTCGCCCTATGCAATGCAGGATCTTATTTGTAGTGATACCAAGTGAATACCAAGGGTGCAAGTGAATCGATCGACCTCTCCACATCGACCCTCTCTTTTGGGCACAACTCAGCAGCAAACTCATTCCCAGCTGTATTTCACAATGGGAAAGGTAGGTCAGAACGTAATCTATCGGATTCTATAGCAAACCCAAATTGGAACGTTTTTGCAGCTGAGCTATTAATCAAAGAAAAAATCGACGAAGAGAAACCGATCAAGTCACCCACACCCCTTGCATTCTAACCCCCTCAATTAGGAACTTCATCCACTCCTATTTTTCTCTTCATTATGTTACTCAAAATTCTCCTCTATACTCTTTTCGTATGACCTCTCACAACTCACAATGATTGAAATATACTTTCGTTATTATCGCATGACAAGACTTGCGAGAGCGGAACTCAGTAGACCGGATCGTTCGGAAGAGCTAGAACACACACTCACACACACCCTGATATGTATAAATGAGACGATGGTGCAGAAAATAAAAATATATCGCGTTTTCTTTTTTTGTTCCTCCCCTATCGTACAATTGAATAACCTGCCATCGGGTTGCACCGGATCGCGAAACAATGGCAAACAAACTCGAGCATTTCTTATCGATGAAGGCTGCATTACGCGGCACTTAGCGTATGAGAACTTTATTCTATATCACATACACGACTGTTACACAAATTTCAGCACAAAAATAAAAATGGCGTCATTTCTACGCTATCGCAAATCACACTCCACAGCTGATCATGTTCAATCGACACCTAATTAGTTTTATGTCACTAAACAATCATATTCCTCAATGAAAATAACACAACACATCATTATTCCGGAGGCTGTCTCCAAATCACGCTTTGATAGCCAAGAAAATTAAATAAACCGAACACTGAGCGACCGAGAAAAGACGTCCGCACTCGACGACTCTTCATTAGAGATTCGTGACGATGCTTTGAACATTAAACACAAAAAATTAACCATTATTTATAACTCTCAGACTTAATTTTGAAAACAAAATATTTACCCCATTTTGCATATCTTAACCCCGAACTTTAATTTTAATTTTTTTTTCAAAATTTTACACATTAAATTCGTTTAACATGGGAAATAAACGCTTGTTATATATATATATGTATATATATATATATATATATATATATATATATATATATATATATATATATATATATATATATATATATATATATATATATATATATATATATATATATATATATATATATATATATATATTGTGTATAGGGGACAAATGTCTTGCATGTTTTGTTTTGATTTTTTAAGCAACATATTTTTAGCATGCGTGTTAGTTTGGATATCGTCCGTAATTACATTTGTTTTCGTCCAAAAATGTGTGCAATACAATGTATGGAATACGCATTTTCAAAATCTCGCAAATAGAAATATGCTCTCGGTCGCTTAAGGATATCGTCCATTGTTGGGATTTGAAATATACGATAAAATAATATTTACACGTGATGAATCATTTATGATAGTTTTTTGCAGTCGTATTGCAAACCGATGGTTTCTAGGCTTCAATTTTTATTACTTTAAACTATTTGACATAACAAAATACAGGGTAACATCGATATAAAATATTTTACTTTCAAAATTGTACGTTGCATCGAATTGTACGTTATATCGAAGCATGATAAAGAACTCTGAAACGTAGCTTATATTACTTTATTGTGTTGCTGTTTGAGTAAGGTTGATGAATAAAATCAATAAGAAGACGAAATCAGCTTTTCTCATGATGTTTCCCTCCGTTTTGTTGAATGAAGTTTGATTCATTTAGAATCCGGAATCACAAAACAGTTGAATTTCGGTATTGGTTAAAGTTACAACACAAGCTTTAGTATCAAAATACAGATAATGTATTGCTCTTTCAGAAAAGAAATATTTAAAAAAAAATTTTTTTTGGACTTTGGTAATGTGTACGTTATATCGAGGTAAAATGTACGTTATATCGAGTGACGTTATATCGAGGGTACGTTATAACGAGGGTTCGTTATATCGAAGTTTCCCTGTATTTGTGACTATTTTCAAAATATTTAAACTATGTTCAGGGTTCAACTTTTTTAGAAAAAAATTCCCCATCTCGATTGTTAAATATCAAACAACCGTCGAGCTATTGTATATATCTGTGTTCAAATATTCCACTGGTTCACAATACCCGTCGGTTTGTTATTTGACCGATGAACTAAGTAGCATAAGTTCCAAACGCATCCATTATGGGCTAATTACTACAATTAACATAATATTCTCATGGTCATCGTTTACAATTCAATAGAAGTAGCCATTTAACTATCATCAGCGAACCATAAGTGCCAAACATATGCATAATTGGTTTTGTTTGTAACCCTAATCACCAATTATTCACCAGCCATCCGAACCTACGATTTTCCGATCCATGCAATTATACAACATGAGTGGTGAGATTTTCAGTATGCCTCGGCACTCGCACCCGATATCGGTCACCGTTGAACCGGAGTAAATCACCAACCGAGCGAAAGCATTGCCCATCGAACTTAGGCAACCGCAGATCGCGATCTTTGAGATCTTTAAAATATCTCCCGCCATTTGCACTACACGGCTAGCTCATCTCGACCATCTTCTATTTGGCTGTTGCTGCTGCTGCTGCTGCTGTTGTCCTTGGCATCGTTACGGCGAACGAGGGTGCATTTAAAATGCTATTTATTATTCAACTACGGAAAAAAAAATTCGATTCAAGACCCCGACGAAGAAGCTCTTACGCCGCTGCCCGTGGAGAGTCAGCCTTAAAACATATGCTGTGTGCCTGCCTGGATGGGAAAAACATGTTATACATCGTTTACATTCGCGATGCCTCTGGCTAGAAGCAGAGCGTGATCGATCGAATCGGCGCGCATTAAGTGGTATTCACCGCATCCCATTGTTTCCGACTAGATGATTCCGAGAACATCCTGCGCCGCAGTGTCAGCGGAATTATTTATGTGACAACGGTCGGAGAAACCGGCATGGTTTCAAAGCTACAACTAATATTTATCGGCCTCTGAGCAACGATGATCAGACTATGAACATGAAAACCCTTCTTGACCTTGCATGGCTGGCGTGTTACGAGCGATGAACCCTTCGACAAAATATGTCCTCCGGATGGTGCACATGGTTAGGCTTACGTCGAATACCAATTGCTTTATGGAGCACAATGATCCATAAAACTTAATCGCTACCATTAATTGGCCAGTTTTCATCCTATAGCCACATCCTACAATCACTCAAAATCCACTATGTATGCAGATAGGTGGCGATAGAGCCACTTGGAATGAAACCGGTCTGCGGATGCTTCAACTTGCGGGTGAATGGCTAAAACAATGCAAATCAAGGAACAAGCAAGAAAAAAAAACATATTACACAAAAGAAAGCCTCCAGTGGATTCGTCTGCCTAAGATAGAGATGTTTGTTTGCCTATCGTGACAAATGTCACGGCCAAATTAGCTCTGCTTTGCCCAATGACTGTGAGGACATTGCAGACAAACTTAATTCCACTGCGCTTTGAATAAATACCATTCGTCATAGTGACCCCGTCACGACCGTCTCAATAACTGATGCAGAATAGTTTACCGCTCACACCGAAGCTGAACGCAAAATGTGTTAAAATTAACACTGATGCATCATGGTCGGTAAAACCGTCATATGAATACGAAGAAAACCGTATATTATCTATAGAAAAAAAATTTCCATCAATTTCTTGTATTACACGAGACTTCATTTCTAATTAGTTTCAGTTAGATTTCTTATACAGGATCCGCTGATTAAACCGTCAAGAAGTATTAGAAAAAGATATAAACTACAAGTCTTAATCGAATGGTTGAATAAGGTTTCATTTGTACAATTGATCGGTAACTTTTATGAAAATAAAATAATATCACTGAAATGTTAACCAGGACTTTTACAAACATGGCTGGTCGGAACCATACATTTTATATTTACATTTTCTTACCATTACATTTTCCAACATGTTTCTCTACGAAGACCTTACTTCTTCAGTTAACCCAATAACAAGTATTCTAACTATGTCAAATTACACGATCGATCGGGCCAAGTAATATTACTGTTCCGCAGAATCAAATGGTAACCATTTTTTCCCAATTTTTTATAATAGCGGCAACAGGATCTTCAATCGAATTCTACACTATAAAATATGTTGCTTTAAGAAAACTTTAAAAAAAAACTTTTGAAAAATGTTATGACTGTCATACTGATACTAACAGAAAGAAATATGATGTTAAATTGACGTACTCTTTCCGGTGTCTAAACTGGCGGACCCTGTAGAACAGGGGTTCTCAAACTGTTTTGGACGAGAGACCCCTTCTCCAGAATGAAGTCATACGTGAAGTCATATATTTTTTAAGAATCCTATATTTATTTTTTTTTTCTTTCTGAATAATTATAAATTTAAAAACATTGCAGTTGGTTAAATGAGTAAACTTGACATTATTTTCTCATGGAAGCAATCTGGCGTACACCCGAAATTGATTTTTATCTCATGTTTTGTCATCCCAATTTATGACATTAAATGAGACATAACATAACAGAAAATGTCATGACTCACAAATACTGGACTCACAAGCATTTGTATAATATACATGGTACAGCAATATAAGATTAATATGAGCGAGCGAAATAAAAGACAAATAAGCTTTCCGCATGCTTTGCCACATACACGGCCCAGACCGAGATAGATATTGTTCTCCTTCATGCGCTCCTTTTTTACTGTTAGAAAACACTTCCCAACTTCATTTTATAATCAGGTGCAATATTATCACGTATTTGCTGAACAACTTCTTAAGCATCATTAGCCATGTGCATAGCGTGGTCGTGTAAATTAGCTTTGCATTCCAGCCGGCCTAGGTTCGATTCCCATTGACGTCGTATAAACTTTTTTTTGCACAATCCCAAATGAAATGAGAAAAGAAAACAGAAAGAGATGTCTGCACGCATACATACAAACCATTTTTAAGCTTTCAAAATAGCTCATTATTTGCGCATTTGACTCAACAGCATGGCGTCATTTCTGCCAAAGATGACATGTTTTCTGTCATCGCTACTTTGGGTGTAGTGGTAACATAAAAGATCACGAGCGCAATTATCACTCCCGACATTCTTCCGAAAACTGAAAGTAATGTGACTAACCAGTGTTGAAAGTCACAATAATACAGAAAAAAAATCTCATATTCAACATAAGATAGACATAAAATTTAGTAAACTTCAAGTGTACATATTTAATAATTATTAACATATTAAGCTCCGCTCACGAATGTTCTCGTGCTTCGCGTTCCGTTTGATATGGATGGATCACGAAATAACGCGTGTTTTTTACACACTTGATGGTTAAATCCTTAGTCTGTCAAGATTCTAACAAGGTCTACCGATGGCTCCCCTTCGTCTCATCCACACCGAAGGAAACGATCTCATCTGTGAAATACGAATAAATGAAACGTACAAGTTTGTCCCAAAATATGCGGCCCCAGTCTTACAGATTTCTTTGTGGTCCTTAACACTCCTATACTCGCGCATTGGTCTGTCAGACCGAGAAATCAATAATTCGTTAATTTCTCAGAAGATATCAACACTACGACTTTCCGATTCTCTCTAGCTTCGTTATTCGTCGTTCGTCATCGTTTAGCGTTTCGCATGTGTTGGTAAGAAGGGGACGTGTGTCACTTTTTTAACGCTTTCGGTCCGACACACCGACGCGAGTATAGGAGTAACTTTTTCGGACAAGTGACTTTTTTGCATATTCTAGAATATTGTTGAATGAAATGTATAAATTAATGTTAGTGGCATGGAATATTTATTGAGCATAATGCATAAGATTATTACCAGACTATTTTTATTAAATTTCAGTCCCTTTTGTAACTGGATTGAACGGATCCATATATTAACTATTCGTCGTTAGATTCATACGTTCGAAAGCAAAATATAAATGTTTGACCTTCATATAGTGATTCGCTAAATATAATGGTCATACACCACACTTGTGAAAGAATTTCACATGTGGAAGAAATGTAAACAATAAACTATAAACTAATCGGTAGCTTATGGTAATTTTTAACAGTTACAGCTTCGGGGATATTTTTTCTATAATGGACATCGACAAGAAAACAAAAAAAAGAAAAGGAAGCTCCTAGAAATTCTTTTATATCATCTTTATATGCCCCATCTAAAAAAAAAGCATTATTTCTTAGTTTACCAAGAAAACAGAGACAAAGAAGATTAGAAATATGCAAACATTACATTCCAGAACTTTTATCATCTGGTAATTATCTAGAAGATCGTTATACGTTCTTCTCTTCGATAAAAGACCCGAAAACACGCAACAACTGCATGAAATGTAAAAACAGGAAGTGGGTTATATCTATGGTATAACCGCAAGGGTGACGTAGGACTATCTTTGATTTAGAGATCATTTGTATGAAGTTGAATCTGAATTCATTCTGAATAATGAATATTTGGAGAACTTCGAAAACGAGAGCGTTACGTTGGAGGCACAAGGTTTTATGCATCCAATATTGGATACGGAAATATCCTACTGATGGGGAAGAATAATCTTCAGAAGCTATCCTGTTAATTGCGATTGATTGAAAAATCACAAAACCAAATGTATTTGGTCACAGTGTTACATGGATAGAAAACAATAAAATAAACTCTTTCACATGAATGTATTTTTAAATTCCCAGAGGAACTGGCAGATTATTTTCCGGATCTTTCTCGATGCTGAATGGCATCCAAACGGAAAGAATCCCGCGCGTGTATGTGTGTGTGTGTAGCGGCTGCTTCGATGGTCACCTTCTCTTCTCCTGAAGGATCGGTTTCTCTGTGCTCCCTCACAGTTTCAAACAAACTGCTTGCGTTTCAGGGCAGATCTCGATCCTTCGCCGTCCAGCACCCTCAGCAACGATGTTGTCTTGTCGATGTCCTCACGAAAAATGAATGTGTCCCATCACCAGAATATCGCTTAAGTATGCTTTTTGTGCGTGATTGAATCGAGAGAAGGTGTGGTTTACGATGGCAATTTGGAAGGCAAACTAGAGGGGAATGAACTCTCTGAGCTCGAAACTTTCGGTGACTGAGCAATAATCGATTGCGGGCGCATACAATATTGGATACGGAAATATCCTACTGATGAGGAAGAATAATCTTCAGAAGCTATCCTGTTAATTGCGATTGATTGAAAAATCACAAAACCTAATGTATTTAGTCACAGCGTTACATGGATAGAAAACATTAAAATAAACTCTTTCATATGAATGTAATTTTAAATTCCCAGAGGAACTGGCAGATTATTTTCAGTAACGATTAGATATTTCCACATTTTCCTCGATACTGGAAGTCCACCAGTGGTTAATGCTAACTCGATAACCATCTGTTAATAGCACTTGATTGAAACATATTTGGTCACAGTGTTACATGGAATGTTTTCTTCAAATGAACTCTTTCACATGAATGTATTTTTAAATTCCTAGAGGAACTGGCAGATTATTTTCCGGATCTTTCTCGATCCAAACGGAAAGAATTCCGTGCGTGTATGAGTGTGTGTGTGTGTGTGTGTAGCGGCTGCTTCGAGAGCTTCACCACAACAGCGACAACATGCTTCAATCGCTGTTCAATTAGAACTGAGTGGATTTCCGAGCGGCGCTCGCTTATATACCGATTGGTGATTTCAATAGCCTATTTTGAAAGCAAATTTAAGACTATTGAAACAAGTTTTTGGATCAGAAAGTAACAAGTATAGAACGCGTAGACATTTCGAATGAAGTGTTTATCATACCATTTCGTTCAGTTGTTTAGGAGCTATTAACACTCAAAATCTCGGTCTCCGGCGTAACGCTTTCGTTTTCGAAACTTTGATTTTACACCCCGGTATAGAAATGAAAGACGTAGTCCTACGTCAAAAATATGTTTGTTTCGAGCATGCAGTTATGCTATGTTCTGATTCTTACTCTAATGAAACCACAAGAGAAGTTCATTTTTCGGTCTGTGACACCGTGCGCGAGTATACGTGTTATGATTTTGCATGTGAGTACAGGAGGGTTAATGTGTTGATACAAATTACTCACAATCTATAAAAACATTCAAATTGCAAACCAATCTGTCCGCAACTACCAAAATATCAAAATACGGTTCAATATTGGTTAGTTAAAGCCTTAAATCTCCGCATTCGTTGATTTTGAGATGGTTGCTTTGGGTTCGGATTGTTTGTAACCACAATGAAGCCTTTTTCGACAAAGTATGATGATGAAAAAGCTAGAAGACATTTTCCAGCAATGTCCCATAACGCAGGATACTGTGTTTCAATATTACGTTGTAACCAGAACTTATGACAATCTTGATTGTACTCCTGCTTGAGCTCCTCATCTGTGCTGATGATAATCAACTTTTCTTGCTTTATCCCCTTGGCTCATTCCATGGCTGTGATATAGTACGGAATTATTATCCATCGAGGAATTTGAAAATATCTTTTTTTTATTGATCCGTTTATTTTTACAGGCTCAGTTACATAAGTTTAAAGGAGCCAAACTTTTAACTATATTTCAACTAGCATATATCAACATGTTATTTCCTCAATTCTATGGTTAATGAAATAGGAAACCGATTACTCGCGGTCGACTCGAGTTTAGAAGGGTGACACATTTTCATTAGGAAAAGGATAATTTGAAAATATTGAAGATCCTAAAACATCTTAGTAAAATCCTTGTGTAATGCGTCAAAGTGAGTGACTTATGATAATATAATATGGTAATATGTAATACTTATAACATATAGTAAACTCTGATGCGATGTATGGCCCAGATTTTTTGCTACTAAATGATGTCCGTGAATCACGCAGTGGATGACCAGTCCCTCACGCAGTTGTAAAGGGTGTGTCACATCAAATTGCATCACGGAAAAAATGCTGTAGAAATTTAATTTTTAGGAATTATATCTTCAGCTTTCGCTTATAATAAGATAAGAGTGTATAGATCACGTTGGCCATGCTTCACTGTCAATTTTTCGTAAATTTGGAAAAATGTCGTCGAACGAAAAAGAGCGTCGTGAATTAATCCTGTGCACTCATTTCGAGAATCCGGAGTTGTCACATCGGGACATCGGTAAGATGCTGGGAATCGTCCAATCCACGGTCAGCAGAGTACTAAAACGATACTTCGAGAACCTAACCATCGACCGGAAGGTGAAGAACGGCAAAGATGGATGCTCCGTCAGTGAAAAAGATCACAAGCGCGTAGTTAAGCAGTTTAGACGTGATCCGAGAAGTTCGGTCCGGGATGTCGCCAATAAGCTGAATTTGTCAAGTTCATTCGTCCAGCGGACCAAGCAGCGGGTGGGCCTGCGTACATACAAGGTTCAGAAGGCTCCTAACCGCGACGAAAGGCAAAACATGGTGGGGAAGACGCGAGCCCGAAAGCTGTACACCGAAATGCTGACGAAGCCGCATTGCCTGGTAATGGACGACGAAACCTACGTCAAAGCGGACTTTCGTCAGCTGCCGGGCCTGCTGTTCTTCTCCGCTGAGGACAAATTCAGCGTTCCGGAGGAGATTCGCAAGCAGAAAGTATCCAAGTTTGCCAAAAAGTACATGGTGTGGCAAGCGATCTGCTCTTGCGGAAAGCGGAGCGCCCCCTTCGTGATGACCGGCACGGTAAACGGGCAGGTTTACCTTAAGGAGTGCCTACAGAAGCGCTTACTACCACTATTGAAGCAGCACGAGGGCCCGACCATCTTCTGACCGGATCTCGCTTCGTGCCACTATTCAAAGGACGTGTTGGAGTGGTACGATGCCAACGGGGTCACCTTCGTGCCAAAGGAAATGAACCCGCCCAACGCGCCGGAGCTTCGCCCAATAGAGAAATATTGGGCGATTATGAAGCAGGCCCTCCGGAAGAACCCAAAAGTTGTCAAATCGGAGGCGGACTTCAAGAGAAAATGGATTTCTGTTCAAAAAAAACTACAACCTGACGTTGTACAGAACCTTATGGACGGGGTAAAGAGGAAGGTGCGAGCATACGGGCTTGGGCTCGAAGTATGAATAAAAAGAAAACGCCAAAAGTTGTTTAATAGTTTTTATTTTACTGTCTAAAATTTTCAAAAGGATCGGTCTTCTGGGCGAATTTCTACAGCGTTTTTTCCGTGATGCAATTTGATGTGACACACCCTTTAACTTTGAGTAAGCTGTAACACCACGATGACGACCAACCATCAGTCACCATGGAATAGCTTTGACGGTACGAAATAAACCGTTCCACGGCCTGACGGTTCTTTTCTGGTATCAGTCTCCATATATGTAACAAAAATCATTTCTACATACACTCGAAGTCGAAAATTTTAAGTGATTTTTGATTTGTTGTAAGTTTGTGAAAAATCAACGCATATCATTTTGAAGCTCCAACTACCATGTATTAGACTATTTTATACACATATTTTTATCTTGATGTGTGTAGGTGTAGTGAGCAACAGTATCGGGGAGAAATTAAAAATCAATTTTTCTCTGGTTTTTTTTTTAAATCTGGACTTTTTTGTTTCTCTAATTTTTTTGAACATAACCTAATAACAGAGCTTCATTGCTGGGTAATCTAGACTCGCCCAGCTGGAGAGAAAATATGTTGGTCTATAACAAATTGAACAACATTTTTCCCTGTGACCCATCTCCAATTTCCTGAAAAAATGAAAAAAAAATTTTTACGTCATGCACATAGGTAATCAAGCATTTTGTAAATTCTTTTTCAATCGCTTTATTCAAGTTTATTAAGCTTTATTTAGCTATGTAAACACGTTGTAATCTCTTGAATCAAATTAGTGGATGCGCGTTTTTTTTTATCTGTATTATAGTGACTTTCAACTCTTTGGCTAGTTCGTCACTTGATGAGCGTACTATCATTCAAGGTCCAACGTATTTTAGAACACAAATGAACTTGCAACCTAAGGGCAAGCTTGTTATACAGTGAGCATATCAGGACATGAATTTGATGATGACTCATTTCGCGTTAAATCGCGTATATGTTCAAGATACAGAGAAATTTGAAACGTGCCTGTAGGACTTGTACGCTCAAACACATTATCTTGCGCGAACCTGTTCACGTTTTTTTTTACTCGCGAATTCTTCATCTCGTACTTTTTGTAGTTTCTTCTTTTCATCTTGCGCACGCTCATCGTCTTGTTGAGTTTATAAAATATACAATAATTCTATAGCAAAATCAAATAGGAACGTTTTTGTACGCTGAGTTTTTCACGAAAGAAAAAGTTGATGAAGAAACCCTTTGCATTCTAAGACTCTCAAGGGTTTTATTTTATAGGGGTCGATTTTCAGACCTCGTCGACCACCAAAATCAATTTTCGTTTGTGTCGACCCCTTGGGGACCGTCCACTTTGAGAAACCCTGCTGTAGAAGTCCATCTAATTGGAATTAGTTCCCAACACAAACACGACATAAATTCTAGTTTTCTGATAATCGACAAAGGTTCAATTTTTCAGGTCCAGTTTTCGATCCTTACTATTTCCGAGCACATGCACATGTCGCATTACGCAGATTTAGGACAGACTAAAAACAAAGGGTTGGACCCGCAAACACACGATCCATTGCCCGTTATCACATCGGCATAGGCCGGGTTCGCGGTAAGTCTAAAGGTCGACCAGCGCCGTTTCTGCGGCCAGGTTTTTTTTTGCTGCTTCCATCTGAAACCTGAGGGTCACTGCGGACGGGCAGGAACCAAACCGTGTGCCAGCGAATGTGTGTGTGTGTGTGTGCGTGTGTGCTCATGTGCATGTGTTGTTGCCTTGCCCAAAAGCATGAAATGTTTGGCTTTGGCCATCGCCACGAATGTTGGTCGACCGGTTTTCACTTTCATTGAAAGTGGCGACGTTGTGTCGGGTTGTGTGGTTTCGGTTTTTTAAATATGCATTTTGGAAAGAGTAGCTTTTATCGTCGGAGCGACCAAATCGAAACGCTTTCGCGGACGCTAGTGAATATGGCATAATCAAATAATGGACCTTTTCAGAGTTGATCATGCCAATAAGATGCGTTCTGCTGCGGTCCGACAAACTCAGCGGGCGGAAAATGAATAGCAGAATATTTGTCAACTTCCAGTGGCTAGTTTGTCAGATCCTTGGACTCGCTATTGCTTTGGAGAAACGTTCAAAATATTACATTATAAACATGATCAAGAATCTATATTTTGTAGAGTACTATCTTCCAAACATGATACGTTTCTAAATTTTCTAAAAGACCTTTATATTACAATTTTTAGATTTAATGACGCTACTAGGTGAAGGTGGAAGCTAGCCATTGTAGTAGTATATGTAAACCCACTTGTAAAAATGGGGTAATAGTGTTAGTGAGAGAAGAGTAAAGCACATGTAAATAGATCAATTCACTTATCAGACTGTGTGGCGCTTCATTGACACGAGTCTTTGAATACATTTGTAAAAAAATTACAATTCAATACTGAAGTTAGATGTATGAACAAAATATTCCGATGAACAATTGCAAACATAAATATATATAGAAGGTGCATTTGCATATGAAGTAAAATTCTAATTCTAATTATATGCGAGCGTAACATGAGCAAATTTATAACACATGCGAATTAGGGCTCTTTTGATATTAACAAGTTTTTCCGCATAAAGGGTGTGCCACATCAAATTGCATCACGGAAAAAACGCTGTAGAAATTCGCCCAGTAGACCGATCCTTTTGAAAATTTTAGACAGTAAAATAAAAACTATTAAACAACTTTTGGCATTTTCTTTTTATTCATACTTCGAGCCCAAGCCCGTATGCTCGCACCTTCCTCTTTACCCCGTCCATAAGGTTCTGTACAACGTCAGGTTGTAGTTTTTTTTTTTGAACAGAAATCCATTTTCTCTTGAAGTCCGCCTCCGATTTGACAACTTTTGGGTTCTTCCGGAGGGCCTGCTTCATAATCGCCCAATATTTCTCTATTGGGCGAAGCTCCGGCGCGTTGGGCGGGTTCATTTCCTTTGGCACGAAGGTGACCCCGTTGGCTTCGTACCACTCCAACACGTCCTTTGAATAGTGGCACGAAGCGAGATCCGGTCAGAAGATGGTCGGGCCCTCGTGCTGCTTCAATAGTGGTAGTAAGCGCTTCTGTAGGCACTCCTTAAGGTAAACCTGCGTTTACCGTGCAGGTCATCACGAAGGGGGCGCTCCGCTTTCCGCAAGAGCAGATCGCTTGCCACACCATGTACTTTTTGGCAAACTTGGATAGTTTCTGCTTGCCAATCTCCTCCGGAACGCTGAATTTGTCCTCTGCGGAGAAGAACAACAGGCCCGGCAGCTGACGAAAGTCCGCTTTGACGTAGGTTTCGTCGTCCATTACCAGGCAATGCGGCTTCGTCAGCATTTCGGTGTACAGCTTCCGGGCTCGCGTCTTCCCCACCATGTTTTGCCTTTCGTCGCGGTTAGGAGCCTTCTGAACCTTGTATGTACGCAGGCCCTCCCGCTGCTTGGTCCGCTGGACGAATGAACTTAACAAATTCAGCTTATTGGCGACATCCCGGACCGAACTTCTCGGATCACGTCTAAACTGCTTAACTACGCGCTTGTGATCTTTTTCACTGACGGAGCATCCATTTTTGCCGTTCTTCACCTTCCGGTCGATGGTTAGGTTCTCGAAGTATCGTTTTAGTACTCTGCTGACCGTGGATTGGACGATTCCCAGCATCTTACCGATGTCCCGATGTGACAACTCCGGATTCTCGAAATGAGTGCACAGGATTAATTCACGACGCTCTTTTTCGTTCGATGACATTTTTCCAAATTTACGAAAAATTGACAGTGAAGCATGGCCAACGTGATCTATACACTCTTATCTGATTATAAGCGAAAGCTGAAGATATAAATCCTAAAAATTAAATTTCTACAGCGTTTTTTCCGTGATGCAATTTGATGTGACACACCCTTTAGTAACTCGATGCTGATAATTCCTTAATATTTTCCTTCGTTGGTCGTATTGTTTTCAAATATTCACGTTGGAGAGCCTTAACCCTTCTTTTCGTTGGCCGAGACATTTTGATTGAATGTAATACTTTTCCGTTTATTGTTTTTGAAAGAATAGGCAGCCGTGGCAGTGTTCCGAGCTCTGCAATACAATTTTCTTACCCAATGTTAAAGTTGCTAAAACTTACATTATAGACCCATTAAACGTAAAATAATGATTGTATTGATATCAACACAATTTTATTCTATTGATTTTCATAACATGATACGCTATGACTCAGGAACAACATTTTATTGAGTAGTTTTTTAAATCTGTTTCGATGATGTTATCTGGCATTAGTGTCGAAAAAATAACGATGCTTTCACCAATACAAACAAAACCATTGCCGAAGATTGAAAAATGAAAATTTAACTTTCAGAGCACTTGCTCGAGTTTTCCGACGTTTTTCACTATACAGTGCGACAGCAGATGAAAATTTAATATCTTGTGAGTAATCGATTAGAGTTTGGTTGCCTTTACTTGATGGGAAGTGTGCGAAAACGATAATTTTCTTCACACTGGTTCGCAAAATTATTGATTTTCGGACGAGGGGTGAGGGAGGGAGATGAAAGAAATGAGCGCCATTGTGGCAACCATTTGTGGCTAGCTTCCACCTTCACCTTTACCTTTCACTACAATGGGA
Source organism: Toxorhynchites rutilus septentrionalis (assembly GCF_029784135.1). Taxonomy (NCBI): domain Eukaryota; kingdom Metazoa; phylum Arthropoda; class Insecta; order Diptera; family Culicidae; genus Toxorhynchites; species Toxorhynchites rutilus. The sequence continues at coordinate 49,619,722 of NC_073745.1, forward strand.
AAATCTCAATTACGTGTGAAGCATTGTTCATTCAGTTATTTATTTATTTATTTATCTATTTATTTATTTATTTGTTTCTTTACACCTTGTCCAATATCTTCTTATACACTTCGCATTCTCATACACATTCAAACTTCTATGATTTTACATGAGGTACTCTATTTGATTGGTCATTGTTTTGAATGAATAGTAATATTATATTGATCATTCATAGCATAACACCGCCTTCAACCTTCTTGGCCAGCTTCAATCGATTTCACGAATCGCGTAATCCAAGGGACTTAGATCATAGATGACTTATCTTTGACCAAAAAGTCGTTCAAATTTGCCCGACACCAGTTCCAAATCAGATTCGCAGTATGAGTAGTAGGGTGCCAATGAAAATGGTCATCTCGAATTTCACAAAGTTATCCCATACAAAAGTTCACCACCTCGAAAGAACACCCTATGCAAAATATCGGCGCAATCGGGCTTACGGAGAGTGGCACAAAGCGGTCAAAGTTTGAGTTTTTTGAAAATCGAAAAATCACCCAAGGGGGGAGTAAAGGAAATCGGGGTTTTGGAAAAAAAATTGATGCCAAATGTCTTAAAATTGCATGAAACGTCGAGATTTGGTGTCATCTCGAAAAAAAATTGTCAAAAATCGGCACTCTGGGACTTCGTCCGAAAAACGTATCTCTACACTAGAATACCCCCTTAAGTCCGATTGAGCTGAAATTTGGCACAGGGTGTTTTTTCGAGATGGTAAACATTTTGTATAGGGCAACTTTTTGAAATTTTAGGGTCGATTTTTTCCCATACATTCATTGGCACCCTAATGAGTAGGCGCTCCGTCCTGCTGAAACACGTAATGATCACTCCATGCTTGGTTTTGCGATATTCTGCAAAACATCCGTTTTATTATATGAAGCGTGAATTCCTACGCCTTTCTCAATTAAAACAAAGGTTGCTCGTCACGTTTGGTAATACCTCCCTAAACAATCACGGATGCAGCGCTTTGGAATCGTGGAGTGTTTATGTAACTATCTAGGAAAGTGGACCTCGAATCTGTCATTTTGGACATTGTGAGACCGTTGAACGTGTTGTCCACCGTGTGTCCACCGAGAGCAGCATTTTAAAACCGACCCTATTTCGAAGCTTCCGAAATTCATTAGTTTTGCGTTTCTTAAAAGCACAATAACACCCTATAGACAAAAAAGTTACATACACTCATACATGTACATCTGCAATAATTTCAGTGACGCTAACTCCAACACATTGAAAGTTGAGAAATTTGTATTCACAGTAAAACCTGTTTTTGTGCGGTTTTTTTTTGTGCGAATTTTTTTTGTGCGATGCATTTCAGTGCGAAAAAAACATATTTGAGTCTCAATTATCCACTTATCCAATTATCATACCCCTTCTCTCATCAAATGCTCTAAGTTTTTCTATGTTTTTGCATGACATGATTTCTAAAGGCGCGTCCACATTATGCCGAATCATGCCGATCGGCCTGTACCAAGCGGCACATTCAGTTCGTTACGAACACAAGAATCACAATGTCGTCAACGCTAATTTACTTCGTTTTGTTTTGGTTCGACTTTCTTTGATCCGGACCCACTTGTTTCGGGTTGGGTTCGGTTTGCTTCGAGTCGGTTTTCGGCACGCCGGCAAGCCCGGGCGGTATGTCCACATTTAGTCGGCTTTACCGGGCGGCCAAGGCCGATGAAACTTAGGACACTCAATGTGAACATCAGTGTTACCATATCTTCAGAATAATCTGTATTTATATAGATTTTTCAGACTTTTTGAAACCAAGAGTATGTAGTTACAGATTACACACTTTTTGGGTTTCAAACAGCATTTACAGATTTTTTACAATTACGTTCCAATATTAGTCATGACTTGATATCAATAATATTAGGTTGGGGAAAATGTATTATTTTTGGGTGAAATTCAAAACTATTTTTAATACGCTTCGGATTGTCCGTTCCTCTTCTGTTGAATCTGCATGAAACCCAAAAAATCTGTAATCTATATCTACAGATTCTTCGTCTTGAAAAGACTGATCTTTATATATAAAAGAAGGATTTTCCCACGTACGTGTAAAATATCATCACGGGAGAACGGTTGATCATATCCACGCCATCCATATAAATTACAATGATAGATTATTTTGGAAAATATTTGAGATGATTAGAAAAATTCGAAAAAATTGACTATGCATATCTATATATTGGGTTGGGGAAAAAGAAATGTCGTATATTGTCAGTATATGGCAACACTTGAACATATCTTGTGTTGTACTTATCGCATCGGGTGAAACTATACGGCTATTCAAAGACGACAAAAGTGTCGTTTTGACAGTGTTGTGATTGTTCTTTTCAGTCTCAAGTTACAGCGCGTCAAAGATGGAGTCCACCAAGCAAGAAATTCGCCATATTTTACGTTTTTACTACCTGCGAGGTAAAACTGCAACGAAGACGACCGAAAAAAATCGTGTAGTTTATGGACCCGATACTGTAACGATTCGCACAACACAGCGTTGGTTTGATCGATTTCGTTCTGGTGTAGTGGCTGTCGAATATACACCCCGTACTGGTAGGCCTATCGTCGTGAAAACCGATAAAATCGTTGAAATCATCCAAGTAGACCGGCATGTGAGCACCCGCTCGATTAGCCAGGAACTGGGTATAGACCATAAAACCATAAATTTGCAGAAGATTGGATTCCAAAAAAAGCTGGATGTATGGGTGCCACACGAATTTACGCAAAAAATATTTTAGACCGAATCAACGCCTGTGATGCACTGCTGAAACGGAACGAACTCGACCCATTTTTGAAGATGGTGACTGGTGATAAACAGTGGTTCACGTACGACAACCTAAAACGAAAAAAGTCGTGGTCGAAGTGCGGTGAGCCGACCCAAACCATCGCCAAGCCCGGATTGGCGGCCAGGAAGGTTTTTCTGTGTGTTTGATGGGGTTGGAAGGGAATCATCCACTGTGGGCTGCTCAACTATGGCCATATCCTCAACTCGAATGAAACACAAATTCCTGAATTTCTCGAGAATTAATCAAGCAAATGAAACGAAATTTGCCGTGTGGAGGTGCTAGGGTGCAATAAATGATTCTATGGTGGTTAGATACCCCACAAATCGAAGCACAAATTTCCGCATTACTCGAGAATTAATCAAGCAAATAAATAAAACCAAATTTGGCATGTAACGTAATGGAGAAACATGTTATTTGCAAGTGGTTGAAAAATCTCGAACGTGAATTGTGTCTGAAAATAATCTGATATTATAATGTCGAGTTTTGATAAAAGTACTAGGAATTTTATGGTAAAAGGTCATTTTAAAGGGTTAATTAGAAGATCAATCAATGAATATTTCTGCGATTGGACCCATTAACAGCACATAGTAAGAAAACGTGGATGTGTTAACGAAAAAATAAATTTTGGGCGGGACGAAGTTTGTCGGGTCAGCTAGTTCTATCATATTTTCTGTATACAGGGAAACTTCGATATAACGTACCCTCGTTATAACGTACCCTCGATATAACGTCACTCGATATAACGTACATTTTACCTCGATATAACGTACACATTACCAAAGTCCAAAAAAAAATTTAAGCTAGTTATTCTGTAGATATGGTAACCCTGCTCATGAGTTGTTGAGTCTGATAGCTAGGATATAGGTGGAGTCGCCTCCCTGATGTCGGTGATTGGCACTGCAGTGGCGAGAATAGGCCGACGAAAAATAAGCGAAGATAAAAAAAATCTGACATTTTTTTTCTGATAGCTTTGTGTAATCGTTTTGTGAATCCGTCACAGTTGGCATGCACCATATCCTGAGAGATTTGCTCCCAAATATTGACCAAAAGCTCATTCAATAGGTCGATTTTGGGTATCCAGTAGTTCCTTCAAGTCAAACGGATTAAGGTCCGGCGAAGATGCCAGTCATTCTAGTTGTAAAATCTTCTGCTCACCATGCATGTGTCTTCTTGGCACATGAACCGGAGCAGAATCCTATTAGAATAAATATGACTAATCTTTTTACATGTTTAAAGCATGAGGAGCAAGTGATTTTCAAAACATACTCGATGATTACATCCGGTGTTGATTTTCACGTTAGGTTCTATTAAAAGCTTGTACTTTCGCGATATGCCTCCAAAAAAAACCCCAAGTTCTAAAAGCGTGTAACCTTATTCCCAGGTTCCTCGGCGACTGATTGAGACAGTCCGTCGAAAGCGCGTCAAATATCAACCAAACTCTAATCGATTACTCTCAAGATATTAAATTTTCATCTGCCGTCGCACTGCATAGTGAAAAACGTCGGAAAACTCGAGCTGGTGCTCTGAAAGTTAAATTTTCATTTTTCAATTTTAGGCAATGGTTTAGTTTGTATTGGTAAAGCATCGTTATTTTTTCAATTGGAGACACACCATATTCGTTGTTTCTTGTTCGATTAAAGCGCTTTTCGAGAATCATGTGCATAAAACTTTTAGGCATTTGCTCGAGCTTTCAGGTGGTTTCCATGTTTGCTGCGGAACGTAAAACAAATGGATTCGCGTAATCGCTCAATGCACACGAAACTGACAATACATTTTTTTTCTGTGGAATTATTACACAAATGAACAATTATTACACTTATTCTTAAAACTAACATGTCCAAATTAAAGATTTGGTCATAGAGGAGCAGCTAAATGTAGATGATTCCCAGGCAGTCCAGCCAACTATCCGTCAATACAGGCTTTGTTGCCGTTTGTGTTAGTTTATCGCGTTTCGACAAGGTTTTTTTTGCATGACATTACCATAAGTTGCCCACTTCTCTTTACTAGTAACCATACGTTCCATAAATGGGTCAATTTTGTTGCAATATCTCGAGAACAAATCTCATATCAAGACCAAACAGAAAAAAATACAAGAATTTTCAGCGCGTGAGTGTAAATCTGAAATTGTTTGATTGATATTTTACAATCATCTACCGGAAAACATAAATTATTTCTTTTTCCCCAAACTAATATAAACTATGGTTCTTTTGTGTGAAAAAAGATGAAAAACGAACTTCACAATTTTTCACATTTTACAATGTAAGTAATCGAAATCGGAAGAAAGATTGTTCCGTTCCAGCGCAGGATCAACCACTCGCTATACGTCTGTCAGCGGGCGTTGAAAGGCAACTCGTGTTGCCTTGCTTCCCCATTTCTATGCAACCGTTGTGCCACCCCACGTTTTGCATACTCTTACCCGTCGATAATGCGAAACACTTTCACCTTTTACGAAACAAAAGTAGTTTTACCTATTACATCCAACTTATGAACGGCAAATGGGGCACTTTCAAGTTCACTTTTACTGACTCGATCCAAGGATTGGGGGGGCTGGAGGACAAGATGCCCGTGGAAAGTGACTTGATGCAGGTCTAAATTTGGACTAACGCCTGGCTCGGCTCAGCCACTGTATGTGTCACTCAAGGTTGTCATTAACTTATATCATCTGAGGGGATTTTGTTTCCATCCGTTTGCACTAAAAGTGCGACTCAGCATGAGAGAACTGATTCTGCGGGAAAATCCGATATGCGAATTCATTCTGAGAATATTTCAGGGACATGTTCTGAGAAACCGTGCACACTTTCAATTTTACACTGAGAAAGATTATTTCATCAATTGCTCATTCGTAACCCAGCTAAAAATAGTTCTTCACACAGAGCGATTCGAATAAATGGGTATTAATTTGAATTCGCGGTCAAACTTCCCCTAAAAGGTGTGCAAAAAAACGCTTATTTCAAGGCTTTCGATGATCAAACGATCGTCTCCTGCACTTTAGCCGACTGCCAAGCTTATGTTTCTCAAAAAAAACCGTCCATTCTCATATCCATATTTTGCGAATCTGCTTCAGTTTCTTTTGCAACCAATCCGAAAAACATTTCATGAAATCGTTATGTAACATTTTTGCGAATTCCTTCTACTGCTGCACCCACCGTTAGGCCCCAAAATCAATCAACCGAACCACCCATGACAAAATTATCATACGAAACGTGCATTTTTTGCTGCAATCTCGAAATCTACCAAAGTTTTGATAGTGGTGTGACACCACCAAACAACTCAGCTCGAAAGTACCCGAATCTTGCTTCTATTACCACTCAATCCAAAATTGTGACCGAAATTTTAAGTGGAGTGTAATGCGCTTGGGAGAGAATTTCTGCTGTCTAGCTGTACCGGAGGAATAATAAAATAATTTCCTTGAAATTGATAATTCAGCTCACGGCGAACTCACGAAACGCTCCTTTCAACCAATCAAAGACATACGTCTTCTGTGGTGGTTCAACTTTTAATCTTGCTTCATACTAACGAACGACTCCCACCCACATTTGGCTGCCAGAATGGATACCTTTCTTGAGCGCTCACCTATTGATAGTGCTCGGATGCCGTCGAGTAGAGATGGAAGCATTCAAGGCGCGACGGAGACCGCGAGAGAATTGAAAAAAGGTGGTAGTTTATACCACGAGTCCACGAGTGATCACTGAGTGATGGCTAACTCCCCCACCGACTACTCGGCGAGTTGCTGCTGGGAGGAACTCTAAATGCTCACAAACGTTTAAACTCCATTCTTGTTGTTCTGGGAATGCGCAAACATGAGTTATTGTTATTTGTTCAACGAAACACTTCTTATTTTACATGTTGTTTATTCGTTTCGTTCTGTGAGTACTTTTCATTATTGAAAATTTGTTGTGGTTTGGTTTATGAGTCACAAATAGAATAAAAAAAACAATCAAACGCACCGAAAGCAGAATTCAAAGTGAAATTTCTACACTCATCTATCAAGTTGCATTTTAGAAGGTAATAACCCTAGGCACGAACAGCATCATCTTGCCACAATTTTTACCGATTATCCAAAACAACTTTACACGACTTTACATTAGCTTGAACTTGGGTAAACTTCGCAAACAACTTTACACGATCACATTACACCAATCCAGTGAATTATGAAAAAAATTAGTACTGGATACAGTTGAAAAACATTTAAATTAGTGGATTTTTTTCTCTTTTTCCAATTTCTTTTATTTATTTCATTTTCATTAGTTACATTTCACTACTTGTCCTCTAATTTAGCATTTTTCTTTTGCTAAGAAGAGAAGAAAACCTTAACCTAATCAAAATCTAAGGTTAGCAATACCGATTCCCCGCGGTAACTCGGGGTTAATAACCAAAATATTACGAAATAGTGAAAAACAATTTTTCCTAACCAAACTTATGCGACCCTAGCAGATATTCAGAAAACCTTTGAATTTTTGACGTGGGACTACGTCTAACCGGAGTATACGGGGTAAAATGAAAACCTAAACACAGAACATGCAGGAAAAAATGAGAGATTCCGAATGTTTATAACTCGAATATTTCTTACTGAATCGGAAAGATGTTTCCATCAATTGATAAGAAATATTTCTACGTTTCTATCGCAATTAATAAAATATTATTTTTCATAAGATAAATAATTGAATAACTGTAAAATGTTAAGCGTTATCTAAACGCCCTAACTGTCTCATTTTTATTGGCCCGATCTACAGTTTACCTAACACAGCTATCAAAACCAAGCAGCCTTGGGGAAATCGGAATTGCAAATACATAAAGGTATGGGGACTTTTGTTTTGTTTGGCAAAATGTTGATAACCATTCGCTGCGATAATGCCTATTGATTCAACAATATGCGTTGGACGTAAATGTCATAATCGAAACTGAGTGCCTGAAGTTCATCAAATCAAGCAAACTCGCGGTTCGAGAAGTACGTACACTTAAGAGATGCGAACTTCAGAAGGGAACGTAAAATAAAATAATCGTTTGATAATTCTTCCGTTCACATATTTTGTCCTAGGCATCATACCAAACGTAAAAGGACGGTTATTAAATTTACTTGTAACGAAGGACATAATCTATCACAATGCATGAATCGATCTTACATGGCATTTGTCCATTTTTTTTTACTCACAGAACAAATTGTTCCATTCAATCAAAAATTTAATCAATACAATCAGATGATTGCTAAGCTAAGGTAGTCCCACGTCAACTTTGCGGTTATATCATAGTTTGAACCCACCCATTTTTTTTCGATATTTTTTCTTAGCCAACACACGAAACCCAATTCCTTCAAGCAAAGCCTAACCAATCTTAGCAGATATTCAAAAACCCTTTGATCTTTTTTTAAATTTTTTTCTTATTGTTCCACCGTTCATTTCGTATCCCATATTTGAACGCTATCAAATAATCAACAATTTATAAATGTAACATATTATAAATAAGCAAAAATAAGAGTTAGTGTTTTTTAAGCATTTTTATTAATTTCCCACCAAAAATGCATCCTTTAACATTAAATTTGATCATTTCTGTCAACCAAATTGAAGTTCTCTAATCGTTTTAAAATTTGTTCTTTTAAACTCAACTCTTTTTCAATTTCGCAGCAATGTAATTTCAAACATCTTGTATTAGCACTAGGATTGAGCGATTTTCATAAAAAAAATCGATCTTGTCGAACCGATTTTCCAAACAGGATCGATCCACTGATGAAGCCGGTACCAAAGAATCGATCTTTGCCGAATCGATCCTTGAAAAATCAAAAGTTTTTTTTCACAATTTATTTGCTTATTCTATAGAAGTGTCGTCTTTGCTTTAAAAAGAGAATACAAAAAATCATGTTTTTCAAACATCAAAACCTATTTATTCCTCAGCATGAGGGCCCTTAGAAATTTTTTAAGTCCAGAAAAAAACATTTTCCAGGGCATTTATCTTGTGCCGTCAATCGGTATTAGATAAATTAATTGAAAAAACATTATTGGAATTTCAACAACTGGTATCTGCCCAATACTCAGCTGACAACGATCTCATGGAAGCCAATCGTACCATACGTCTGTCATTCAGTTGAAGCCGATTCTTGATTTTGGCGCCAGTTCAAAAAACAACCTTTTGTCAGAAATTTACGTCAACACCTAGTTCAGTAATCCTATCAGCCATTGGTTAAGTACATCCTGCATTTTTTTTTTTTTTATAGGGTGCCCAAAAAATCAACTTTTTCTCCTATTTCCCAAATCAAAAAGAAAAGAAAATGCCTCTCTGATTTTAGGATATATTTTATGCAAAAAAAAACTCATATTTTCATAAAAAATATAAAAGATAGAGGGCGCTCTATCTTTAACCGAGTTTAATATTTTTTTTAAACAAGTTTGTCTCACAGACTTTAATTTGATATCTGATTTTAATTTAATCTTTAATTATATTTGATATCTGAATCGGTCCAGTAGATCAAAAATTATGATTTTTTGTGGTGAAAAAAAGCGAAAACATTGATTTTTCGGACTATCGTTTGACTTTGAAAAATCATAACTCATGAGCAAAAAATAAAACCTCCCTGAGTTTTGGATATGTTGTATAAGAAAACTTCAGCTTTATTAAAAATATAGCACCCTCTAGTCCAAAGCAATGTAAACAGCAAAAAAATACAATCAATAATTACCATTTTTTGCAAGTGTAATATTTTTTCCAAGGGAGTCTAGCTAATTAAACAGCAAAAAATACAGTCAATAATTACAATTTTTTGCAAGTGTAATATTTTTTACAAGGGAGACTAGCTAATTAACTTTAATTTGATATATTAATCATCTGAATTGATAGTTCAAATAGTGGTTCAAATGCTATGGATTTTTGGAAGAAGTCATCTTTGAAAAAAGGGAAAAAAGGTGATTCTTCAGATCATCCCAAAAGAGAATTGGGCACCCTAATCTCTCTCTCTCTCTCAGACAGAGAGACTCGAAAACTACTAAACCGATCGACATGAAAATTGGTATGTAGGGGTTTTTGGGACCGGGGAAGGTTTTCGTTATAGTTTTAGACCCCTCCCCCCTGCCATACAAATAAAACATAAAATTGAAACATAAAAATAAAAAGGTAGGGCTGCCATACAAAAGAAACACACATTTCTACATTACTCGAAAATTAATCAAGCAAATGAAACCAAATTAGGCATATTGAGGTTTTAGGGTGGAGTACATGCTTCTATGGTGATTAGACACTCCCCCCTCTCTAAGGGGGGGCTGCCATACAAATGAAACACAAATTCCTGCATTACACGAGAATCAATCAAGTAAATAAAACAAAATTAGGCATATGGAGGTTTTAGGATGCAAGAAACATTTCTAAGGTGGTTCACAACTCCTCCCATCTTTCTAAGAAGGGGGGGGGGTCTGCCATACAAATGAAACACAATTTTCTGCATAACTCGAGAATTAATCAAGAAAATGGAGCCAAATTTGGAATGTGAAGGTTTTAGGGGGCACGAAACGTTTCTATGATGAATACACTCCACCCCCTTTCTAAGGGGGGATGCCATACCAATGAAATACAAATTTCTGCATAACTCGAGAACTAATCAAGCACAATTTGGGAAATGAGGGTTTTTTGGTACCAGAAATGTTTCTATGATGGTATGACACCCCTCCCTCCTCTGGAATGGAGAGGGGGTCCCATAAAAATGTTACACATATTCCATCCAGAAAATATTCCAATCAAACATGACAATTGAAAATTTTCGGAAAGGTCTGAAGGAAAAAGGGAAAATTCGGAAAATTAAATTCCCATATATTCTACAATTACATAGTGACAAGCGTTATTAATCCATCTGATGTTCGCGCTAACGAAATATTTTTATCTTCTTCTATCTATACCAATAAAAATGGATTGCCGAATATGTTGATAAGAGCAAAACTCGAGGAAGGAATTGTCCGATTTAGGGCTGTCTTTATTCTATCATATTCTCTGTATCAAACATTTATTCCATGTAACGGAGAAACATGTTATTTGCAAGTGGTTGAAAAATCTTGAACAAGAATTGTGTCAGAAAATAATCTGATATTATAATGAGGAGTTTTGGTAGAAGTACTAGGAATTTTATAGTAAAAGGTAAATTTAACAGGGTCGGTTAGAAGATCAATCAACGAACAGTTCTGCGATTTGACCCATGAACTTGCGCTTCATAAAAAACGTGAATGTTTGAAGGTATTGATGACAAAAAACTAATTTTGGGCGGGATGAAGTTTGCCGGATCAGCTAGTCTATATATATAAAAATGGAGTGATGTCTGTCTGTCTGTCTGATTCTTATAGACTCGGAAACTACTGAACCGATCGACATGAAAATTGGTATGTAGGGATTTTATGGGCCGGGGAAGGTTTTCGTGATATTTTGAGACCCCTCCCCCCTCTCTAAGGGGGGGCTGCCATACAAATGAAACACAAATTTCTGCATTACTCGGAAATTAACCAAGCAAACGAAACCAAAGTTGGCATGTGAAAGGTTTAGGGTGCAATAAATGTTTCTATGATGGTTAGATAGTCCTACCCCACTCAAAGGGGGGGCTGCCATACAAATTAAACACAAATTTCTGCATTACTCGAGAATTAATCAAGCAAATGAAACCAAATTTGGCATGTGGAGGTTTTAGGATGCAATAAATGTTTCTATGGTGATAAGATACTCCTTCCCCCTCTCTTAGAGGGGGCTGCCATACAAATGAAACACAATTTTTTGCATTACTCGGAAATTAATCAATCACACGAAACCAAAGTTGGCATGTGAAAGTTTTAGGGTGCAATAAATGTTTCTATGATGGTTAGACAGTCCTTTCCCCACTCAAAGAGGGGGCTGCCATACAAATGAAACACAAATTTCTGCATTACTCGAGAATTAATCAAGCAAATGAAACCAAATTTGGCATGTGGAGGTTTTAGGATGCAATAAATGTTTCTATGGTGTTAAGATACTCCTTCCCCCTCTCTTAGAGGGGGCTGCCGTACAAATGAAACACAAATTTTTGCATTACCCGAGAATTAATCAAGCAAATTAAACCAAATTAGGCATATGGAAACTTTAGGGTGCAATGAATGTTTCTATGGTGGGTAGATACCCCTCCCCCCTCTCTTAGGGGTGGCTGCCATACAAATAAAACACAAATTTCTGCATTACTCGAGAATTAATCAAGTAAATGGGCGGGACGAAGTTTGCCGGGTTAGCTAGTATATATATAAAAATGTTGTGTTCGTTTGTGTACGCGTCAAAAACTCGAAATGTAACAAATCGATTAAGCACAAAGTTGGACACAATATAGACTGCATTCCAAGAATGTTGTTACAGCATAAAAAATTTAAAAAAATGGAGAAAAATGATTTTTTATATGGTCATAGTGCGTCTCTGAAATAAAGCTTCTGAAAAAAATCGACCATTCCTTATTGAATATGAGTTCTATGTGATGAAAACATCGTTTGTGTACGCGTAAAAAACTCGAAAAGTACGGAATCGATTAAGTTAAAAGTTGGACACAATATAGATTGCACTCCAAGGAATGTTGTAACGGCATAAAAAATTGAAAAAATGGAGCAAAATGGTTTTCATATGGCCATAGTGCGTTTCTGAAATAAAGCTTCTAATGAAAAATGACCATTCCGTATTAAGTATGAGTTTTATGTGATTATTATGTCAAAACCATGATAATCCATTGATGCAAATTTTCCTATCACATTAATATGTAGATGACAAAATATAAATTTGAGTTAAACATCACAAAATGTATCATTGAAAGGTTATAAAAAAGTTAATCACGCAAAAAGTAATAAAAGTAGAGTAGGGCAAAAAAAATATTTATGAAATCTGAATAATTTTAAACCAATTTATCACTAAGAGCATATTAAAGACAATATATATTGAAAATATTCAGCCCTTTCCAATTGTTGAACAAGGAATTCGTTATCACATAAACTGATTGAAATTAAATAGTATCAAGCTCTGGCTAACAACAGTCCGTTTGCAGGTTGCTTTTACATCGTATTCGTCTGAAAACAGAAGTAAAACACACAGTTCGTTGTGGCAATTCCTCATCTCAGTTTCATTAGCAACGTTCTGTGATTCCGGAGTCATTGTTTCCACGATTCGTTTAGCTTTAGCTTTAGCGGTACAACACAATTCAAGGTCGAGTAAGTTTGGTTTGATGTATGTACTTTAGGGTGGCAATGAATGTATGTGAATGTATATAAAAAAGGACATTAAAGTACATTAGGGTGGCAGCGAAAATGGTCATGTCAAATTTCAAAAACCGACCATGTACATTTTGTTTATTGGCCCAAAAAAATGACCTTTGCAAAGTTTCAGCTCAATCGGATATGACTCAGGGATGCCTCAAAGCACTCAAAGTTTTGATTTTTTGGCCACTCAGCCTAAGTCCCAAAAAGTCGATTTTCGGCCAAAAAGTTTTGTTCGATATGGAAAAAAATTTATATTTTCCAAATTTCCTTTTTTTAATTTCCTTTACTCCCTTGGAAGATTTTCGAGGATCAAAAAATCAAATCTTTGAAAGCATTGACGCACCCCTAAATTATATCCGATTGAGCTGAAACTTTGCAAAGGTAATTTTTTTGGTCCAATAAACAAAATGTACATGGTCGGTTTTTGAAATTCGACATGACCATTTTCGCTGCCACCCTAATGTACTTTAATGTCCTTTTTTAACAAAAGGAACCGGATTAGAAAGACAAATATGTGCAATAATAAAGTATCGAAAATCGCTAGACAAAATGAAAATATGTAGCAGCAAAAGAGATTTTACCTATTGATAAGTATAATGAATTCCAAATTCCACTCGTAAAAACAGTCGAGAAAATACTGATCATGGTATACTCAATCATCTTCTGATCTAATAGTAAACACTCATTTTGAAAATGAGAAAATTATTTGTTAAAAAACTTCCAGATGAAGTAATATTTGTATCGTAGAAAACAATTGTTGAATCAGGAAAAGATGATAATGAATCTGATGACAGTTATGACGAAGAAGAAGATGATTGATTTTTTTTGTATTCATACATTCATAGCAGAATTAGTTTTATTTGATGGATCGTCCATAAGTTACGTGATCTTTTTCAATAGGGTGGACGCCCAGTGAGGTTACTTGTGTTTAGAGATATGTTCAAAATATTACGGGGGAATGGTGTCATAAAATCCCAAAAAATGAATCACGTGCCAAATTGCCAGATTCGTATTCAACATCCCGAAATTGTGTAAATACCATGTTTTTGTCGCATTGGACGACACTTTTTTATGCTTGGCCAGTCTCTGTATGGAATCGCCCTACTGTGCACTGGTGTCTCAACACTAACGTTATTAGAGAAGATTGATTAGTTTTTTTTTCATGAATGTAGTGGTGGAATGTAGTTGGGTGAAAGAAATTTTCAGTTAATAAGACAATGTTTTTCTTGAACGAATTTCGATCTCACAACAATATTATCCAAAACAGTATCATACGATAAACGCAAGCATGAAATTGGCTATCTGCCATAAAGATTCTTCATTGTTTCGTGTTTCGACGATTCAATTAGTTAAGAAATCATAACGATTTCTGGTGAATTGCTTTTGGAGCGAAGCTCCTAATTTATTGACAACTAAAAAGTAACTGTTTTTACATTCTTTCTTACTCACTATCTATACCTACAAAGTCTGCCTGACTCTAATATTATGTATATTGTTTTTCCTTAATCTTACCCTTATCCGATGTTTATGCTGATTTATGATTTTATGGCAGGGTGTGAAATTCCAAGGTCCGGGTTTTATGCTGGGTAGTCATTTCAGGATGAGTGTTCATGATCGTAGTTGGTAAAATCGTACAATATCGATTGCTGAACTGTGCATTAACTAATTATTACCAGAGTCATATCTTTCAGACGACATATCAGCATGCAATACTGTGTGCTATCATTATGTTACAGCAATGTTTTTGAATCCGAACACATTTTAATCCGGACACTTTTTCATTACATTCAATATGATTAGTGACTGATAGTAACTATTGTATCAATTTAGTGTAGTGTCAAACATTGTACTTAGCTGTTGACAAAAAATTGCAAGAATCGAAACAAATATTTGTGTTTCACAAACCCATGTCCGGAACAAAAAGCATTCAGAGGGCCTGGTCGAGTAAGGGAGTAAAAAGTTTCCCCAAACCAAATCACAAGTTGTATGGCAAATATTGTATAGGATATTAAATAAGAAATGTTGACGGTTTATTTGAACCCCTATGTGGTTTAACATAGGATCTATAGTTATAAACGTACTTTTTCCTTTATTTCACGCCATCCTCAAAAGCTTCGAGATAAAAATTTGAAAAAAAAACTGAATGTGCATCTTACTTCGGTGTATCAAGAAAAATTATCGAAAAAAAACTTCATCAAAAATTTTAGTACTAAAAAAATATTGAAATTTTGATTTTTTTTTTTTGGATTTAGAGATTCAGTACTACTCTATTTCATATTTAAATGTGTTCCTAAGGCTTTTCTAGATATGTGTGATTTTTTTCATATTTTTTCAGTGTTGCGCGGTACAAAAAAAATATTTTTTAAATTTCCACAGAGTCTGGCTGGGTTTGTATTCAAATTTGTTCCTACGCCTTTTTTAGGTATATGTGATTTTTTTCAAAATTTTTAGAGTGTTTTTCGCGAAACAAAAAAAATATATTTTTTCATGCATTTCGAAATTTGAAAAAAAAAATATTACTTTGAGACCCAATTTTATTCTCATTTTTATTTAAATGTGTTCGTATGTGTTGTTTTTTTTCCACATGTAGCGTAATTTTTTCTTGAATTATTAAGAGAATTGCGCGAAAAAAAAATTGTTTTTTTAGCCTTTGGGCATTTTCAATTTATTTTGAATTTAGAGACACATTACTGCTCTAATATTTTTATAATTTTGTTTTTCATATGTCTAAATTTTGCCGGTATATTAAGAGCATTGCGTTGTACAATTTTTCTCTCGTATCTTAAAATATATGAGTTTATCTTTACATTGGATTTAGATGGTTTACCAAATTCATAGGAGTCAGAAATACGATAGAGCTCTGTGAGAAAAAAATAAAGTCCTTGTGGAAAGATCATTCGGATTAATGAGAAGAACACTCAAATAAATCTGAATTGTTTCAAGAAAATGAAAATAATAATGCAAACGATGAAGAAAATTATTTTTGTGTCTCGCAATGCTCTTAAAATTCAGGAAAAATTACGCCACATGTGGAAAAAAAGACACATACGAACGAAGGAGGAGTTACATAAATGGATAGTGGATTTGTGGAATGTAATCCATAAGCCTTCTTATTCTATAGAAACGGTAATTTTTCATGATATGATATGTCAATATTTTTCAGTAGTTAAAGTTACCATCGTAAGCGCTTAAGTGTTCGGATTTCGATGTATTATGATATTCTTCACAACTTGATGATGCAATGAAAGCATTCAATATTTAACCTTTGGAAAATACATGAGCAATACCAAATGAAATCGTCAATTCAAAAAGTTACGTTGAAAAACATTTGAAGACATGTGGGTTAAAACTCCTAAAAGTAACATGGGTAACTCCTAAACATATATTTTCACCATAATGATGTACTTGGAAAAGTTGTTGATAATTATAAGCAAATTCATAAAATTTCATGAAAATGACGGCATAACACGACAAACATATTGAAAGAGCCTTTTTTATATGACTTTTTTTTATATGAGAAACTTTTGAACAAAATTAAAAAATGCATACATAGATTTGAAAAAAAGATGAAAATTAAAAAAGAAATTAGAAATGTTTTTTCAAATATCTCGAGAATTGCTGCATTTAGAAGGAGATTGATTGGCTAAAAATGATTGTTAACATACAAAAATTTAATGTCCACAAAGTTCATCAAAAATAGTTTTGCCATCTTGGACTCATTTTTTAAATTTTGTACAAGACAACTATTTTATATGAAAAATAAAAAAAAATATATAAATGTTTATTTTAGGTGTTGCAAATTGAAGTTTTTTTTTGTAAATAAAAAAAGAGTACTAATTTTATTCTCAGTATAGTTTTTAAGATATAAAATATCAAAGATTCCTTTTACTAAAATCGATACGCTCTTTTCAAAAGTTACACTTGAGTAAAAAAATTCCCATTTGCTGTGAAAAACTCATGTTTCCTCCAACCCAAAAGGAATACATACTTTCATTCGAATGGATTTTATAATAAATAGTATGTTACAAAATTAAACATTTTCAAAAAAGAACAATAACTTTTACTAAATGTTTTCCGCCTATCCACCGATTGCAGTCTCCCAATGAAACGTACGTTCGCCATTTTCCCCTTCCAGCGAATCTCTCACTGAAAATTACACTCACTGGCGACTGTCGCCACGCTCAAAAATCGCTCAGGAAACTGAAATAACAGTCTTCAATAAATACACCTTAAGAAACTAAATCCTCATCTAGTAAGAAACCGTCCGCGCAATTCCAAACACACCGGATCCGTGGTCACAGGCCACGTTTGGTATCGTCCGTGTAACTAACCGCGGTCACCAAGCGACCTTCCCTGGCAACAAACGTCCTGGGATTTCGGGACTATTTGGGAGGCTAGTTTTCCTTCCCCAATCGGGTGTGCAACGATTTACGAAAGAAAACAAAAAAAAATCTGAGTGCCTGTGGATTAGTTTCCATCGATCGCGCGGAGAGTGAGTTCCACCAGAGCGAATCGTGGATCGTAGAGGGGACACCATCCGGGGAAACCCTGCCGGTGGCTCTGAGTGGTCGGGGCGCGTGGCGCTACGAAACGCGTACGCCTATATATAAATAGTTGATGGTTCGGTCGGAAAGATTTTAGTGCGCTGTTGGACAGTCAGGCCCATCTTGCTAGGAGTGTGTCCTCACTCACCCAGAGAGTCCTATTTTAGTGCTGCGAGGAGTTCCTGTGGTTCCACTGCAGGAGAGTGTGGAATTTAACTGGGAAAGTGCGCGCCCTAGTCGTGTGTGCACCAAACAAAAAAAAACAAAAACAGTGCAGTAGCCTTGAAATGGCGAATGTGATAAAGTTGATCGGTTTTCTGTGCTTAGTGGTGACAATCGGTAAGGAAAAAAACGCTATTGATACTTTAAGGAAGTGTTAACACACTCGCCAAGAGGCACACTATTTCGAACACTGGGATTAGTATTAACGAGTAGGGAAACATCAACTGGGCGAATCAAGAGTGGCAAGTGAGAGGAGATGAAATGAAAGCGAATGTGTGTTATTGAGTTTTTTTTTTATTTTGATGGACTCGAGGGTGATAATTATGTTCCCCCACGGCGAGCCAAGTTTTCTTCTTCGATGCGTTGTTAACTTAATATTCATCCTTATTTCGATTTTGGTGATGGTGATCATGATGATAATGATGATGTGGTAAAGTGAACCAACTCATGATGATGATGATGTAATAGTCACATTTGCATTTCTCTTTCGGATCCACCGAAGATTATTACGGAATAGTCCGCTCTTGGGGTGGGTTGGCAAAGACAAAGAAAGAAACTTCACAGCGAGAGGTGGTGGAGCACAATTTAAGAAAATAAAACTTAAACCTGTTCTCGACAACTGGTTCCACGAGTGCACACATTTGCATAACCCTCGACTTCACGATTTGACGACATACAAGTCACTTTTATTCGCTATCGCTCACTAGTGGTGATCGTGTAGGCTTGTAGGGCGCGATGTTGTATATTTTTGATATAATATCACCATTGGAGAGATTTGAACTAGCCTTGTTCCGTTTGTCAGAAGGTTCGACCTGGTTTTGTTGTATATGTTGGACAATGTCTTTTTATAAGGTATAACTACCGGCAACAAGTGGATCCTCTGAAGAAATGATTCGTTCAAGCAAATTCTATTCACAGAGAAATTTACCCAGAATACGATTGATTACTGTTTGGCATGACTCTCTACCGAAAGACTGATTTATACAGCCCCGGAAGCACTCTACCCTTTCGCTAACCCTAACACAGACTCCATAGAAATCATGATGAAAGCCAGCTTCAAATGATTTTTATTTAACATTGTCGTCACATGGCCTATCGACAGCATTTGTATTGTTTGTATAACCTACATCACACGATCATACGCCGATTCTATTTCCGCTTCCCATGGTTATTCAAATGTCTGGCAATGTTTAGTCCTAGCTTTTTTTTTAATTTGACTCCAGTTACCATCTTACACTAATCACCCTGCCCGTCAACCAATTCTTTGTTTATGCAAGTCGTTACTCTTTCAATTCATATTCTTCGTAATTACCACCCGAAGACAACGAATGTGACTGGTTGTTATGATACTACGTACTGAATTCTGTAGCCGTTCTCAATTTAGAGCACTTCCCTGCTAATGGATTCACCAGGTTAAGAACAGTAATAACACAACTTTTCAAAACAATTTAAAAATATGACCTTCGTACGTTGATGAACCATAAAATATCGCATCTGAACAATAATACAAAATAAACTTAATGATTCTATTTTTCACATTTGGAAACTCTCACAATTGTCAATTGTGTAATAAAACAATTATTCAGACATAGATAAATATTTTTATCATTTTAAAGGCACTGTCATGAAATTTAGATTAAAAGAGCAATCAATAGCAAAGCAAACATTACTTGACTATTTTTTAATATTTTCCGTTAGGGTACCCATTTTGATTTTAGGGTGGTCCAAAAAATCTATTTTTTACTTTTTTTTCCAGAATTACTTTTCTTCAAAAATTCATAACATTTAAACTGGTAGACCGATTCGACATATCAAAAAAATAAAGTTAAAAAATCATTCCCAAAAGTTATGAAAAAAATATATAAAAAATAATTTTTGGAAAAAGGGTAAAAAAAATATTTTTCGGACCATCAGTTAACTTTCAAAAATCATAACTTAAAAGAGAAATAAAACACATTTCTGGTTTTCGGATATGTTTTGTAAGGAATCCTCAGCTTTCAAGAAAAAATATAAAAAAATACAACGCCCTTGGTCTCGAAACCATGTAAACTGTAAAAACAATTACAATAAATAATTACGAAAACAAAATTTAAATTTGCTGCAAGTATAGTATTTTTTTTTTAAAAAAGAACAGCTAATTGGTTTTAACTTAATATGTTGACCATCTGAATCGGTCTAGGAGTTGAAAATTTAAGAATTTTTGAAAAAAGTTATTTTTGATAAAAATGTAAAAAAAAAAAATTTTTCGGGCCACCCTAAAATCGAAATGGTCACCCTAACGAAAAAATAAAAAAAAGAGTCTAATTTTCACGAAATCTGAGAACTATTTTATCGGTTTGGTATGGAATGGCGTTTGCCACTTAATTATTTGTCATTTATTTTGTTATCCGCGATTTTCGCTATCCGAGGTAACGTTGCCAGACTATTCCACGGATAATCAGGGTTATAATGTATTTGTCGCACGGTCATGACTAGACGTTTGAAGAAGAGTGAGTTGCTAAATGTGAAAAATAGAATCATTAAGTTTGTTTTGTATTATTGTTCAGAAGCGATACTTTATGCTTCATCGACGAACGGCGGTCATATTTTTAAATTGTTTTGAAAGTAGTAATGGTGTTGTGAAGTTTTGAATCGTTTAAACATCAGTACAAAGGTGTCAACAACAACAACATTCAACAGTCAGTGGTGCAATCTTTTTCTTTTTCTCATGTTTAGTTTTGTATGTATTTTACACAGAACTTTTTTTTAAATGAATTAATAAGATTAATTCACATAAAGATAAATTTTCAGAGTGGTGCTAGACTACCAACTAAATCAGTGACGAGTTACCTCATTCTTTTTTTTTTTTTTGAATTTTTTTATACTGTTATGATACTGTAGAATGTTTCATGAATAGTTGAAAAGAGGTTCTGTAACTATTTGAAGTCGAAGAAACATGGGTGGCATTTGAAATTTATGGAAATCATTAGTGGGTGTCGGTTTTACCCTGATTTCCCCTACGTAATCCAAACCCAACAGACGAGCGAATGAGGGATATTTGTTTAGGCGCTCGCAGGCGCAACATCATTTTTATTGCTGGCCTTATGCGCTGATCGATAAATGATCGGCTGCGCCTGGGTATTCTTATCCTTACCCTAGATTATTGCCTAGCAGTCTTAAAATGCCAAGACCGTAGAGCAGCAATTACATTTTGTTACACCCATTTCTTCGTTATTCACATAACGCGGGAGGGATTTACTTGAGAGGGCTCTTTGGGATTTCTCCCGACCTTCGTCATTTACACGGAGATAAACTTCGTGATGCCTAAACTTTTGTTGCATATGGTACGATGAGTCAATCTATACTGCCTGTTTATTGTTTGTTTACCCGTTCGTTTATGATAGACCGCGGTCTAACTACACGCTCTATGGCTAGGAAATGAATCACACTCTGAAATCGTGATCCGTGCGACGACAATGGGGATGAGGATGGGAGTTGAAACTTTAGAAACTTGCTGTTTTCGCACTGTCAGTTGTGTACAAACTCATAGGAGTACCGGTAAGTTTCTTCGTTTTTTCAAAGATTAATGCTTTATTCTGCCAAAATGTTTACAAATTTAATAATCAAAGTATTGCCCATCCCAAACCACAACTTTTTCCTATCTTCCTGGCAATTCACGGATCCATTTGCGGAAATAATCGGCCGGTTTGTCGGCTAACCACGAATCGATCCAATTTTTGAATTCATCAAGTGCTCTCCAAGTGCTGGTCAACCAGGCCATGTTGCATCGACCGAAAAAGGTAGTAATCGGACGGAGCAATGTCTGGAGAGTACGGTGGGTGGGATAGGACCTCCCATTTCAGCGTTTCCAAGTATGTTTTAACCAGTTTCGAGACATGAGGCCGAGCATTGTTGTGCTGCAAAATAACTTTATCGTGTCTTTGCTCGTATTGTGGTCGTTTTTGCTTCAGTGCACGGCTCAAATGCATCAATTGTCGTCGGTAGAGGTTCCCCGTAATGGTGTCATTCGGTTTTAGCAGCTCATCCAAATAGACAGCATAACCTTCTGGCCGTGAATATTCCGCGCGGCCGTCGATGTTGATGCATGGCCGGGGTATCCATACGTTGCCCGACGTTTAGGGTTGTCGTAATAGACCCACCTTTCATCGCCAGTAACGATTCGATGCAAAAAAAAACCTTTTTTTATGCCGTTGGAGCAGTTGTCCGCACGTGAAAAAACGGCATTCGACGTTTCAATTCATACGACACCCAATGTTCTATCTTTCGGATAACACCCATTGCTTTCAAATGATCGGATATGGTTTGCGGAGCTACTCCAAGTGTATCTGAAAGTTCTTGTTGCGTTTGTGACGGATCTTGATCGAGTAAAGCCTCCAATTCTTCATTTTCAAACTTTTTTGGCGGTCCGGAACATTCTTCGTCTTCCAAGTAAAAATAAATAACGTTCGCTCATTTGGAGCATGGTCACCATAAACTTCCACCAAAATGTGATGACTTTCCGCAGCTTTTTTCTTCATATTGAAGTAATGAAGTAACACTCCCCGCAAAAAACACTCTCGTTGGTACGAAATTCGACATATTCGAAGTGGCAAAAAATTATGTTGTTTACGCTTCAACTTTTTGACATACAGTAGAACCCCGATTATCCGCGAGCGGTGCGGATTATCCGCGACACCGAGTTCCATAGTAAATGTTTAGACCTTCCTGGAATTTGCCAGTGAGTAGTAGGATCATGCTCTTTTGTTTCGGTCATGGCTTTCATATTATCTGACCACTAATGCACACAACATTATAGATAAGTAGTTTGATGATTTCTGTATTGATTAAACCTACACCCAAACTAGCGTTGTAAGAAAGCATTTCATTTTCAACAGAAAACATGTCATTTCGTGCCTTGAAGCGTCAAATAGGTAAATAATGTCATATGTCCCCCAACGCTTTAAAATGTATGTATGGAAGCAGACATCTCTTTCTTTTTTCTTTTTTCTTCTTTTATTGGGATTGCACCCAAAAAAAAGTCCAAACGACGACAACGGGAATCAAACCAAGGACGGCTGGAATGCAAGACTGTTTCACACGATCACGCTATCTACATAGCTAATGATGCTGTTGGGGAGGAGCGTGATAATATTACATCTCATCACAAATTGAAGTTGGAAAGTGTTTTCTTATTTTACTCCTAGAAAACACTTTCCAGCATAAAGGAGATCTATATCTATCTCGGTCTGGGCCGTGGCCAAGTAATGCGCACTTATTTGAAACGTGTCTCTTCTTATATTGCCGTACCATATATATCATACAAATGCTTACATGTATATGTGAGTCATGGCATTTTCTGTCATTTTTACGCTCATTTAATGTAATAAATCGAGATAACCAAACATGAGCTAAAAATTAATTTTGGGTGTAGTTTTCATGCTGAAATAGCTTTTTCCCGTTTTTGTACCACATTTTTAGTCCATTTTTGCGTTATCCGCAATTTTCGTGATCCGCGGTGACCTAGCCAGACTATACCGCGGATAATCGGGGTTCTACTGTATACTGAAAAAGACTCATAATGACAGTAGCTTTCCAACGAATGTCTGGAAATTTGATTCACTGTAATAATAATCAAGTTACGCCATCTGTTGTAAAACCGAAGAAACTTACCGGTACACCTAATATAATTTATACTTTGAAATAAATCTAATCGTGAAGGTCCAGGATCGTAAAAGAGTGGAACGTGAACGTCAATTATTATAGGAATCAAAAATTGAAACATACGTTATGTTATTTTTCTCATTTCGATTAACGGCCTGCTCACTTACGTAAATTGTGAAATGAACATTTTGCTCCCTTCAATAAGCCTCTACCTACACGTTAAAACAAACAAAACAAAGCATGAGACTGGTAATTGTCTGACACAGTACCTACTTAGTGCGATGAAATAGATATTAAAGATCGAAAAAAAACTAAATAACCGAAAACTTTATCAACTATAAGTTCTTCTATATACCGAACAAAAAATGCACGAAAAAAATCGTGCAAAAAGCGCACAAAAAACAGGTTTTACTGTACCGTCGATTGCTCGTTATGCTGGGCGACACTAAAACGCTGAAATTCTTGAATATCCATATAGTTTTTCAGTATTTGTTAACAAATTACATCTCCCACGCTCCCAAAAACACAATTTCCCAAACTATTTTACCAAATAATCTACAAATTATGTAGTTTTCAGAACGGTAACAGAAAATCCGAACCGAATTAGCTGTGTGGAAAAGGAGGCGGCGGCAGCAACCGCTACGGAACGCACTTTAATTTTCAGTTTTCCACTGAGGAACACAACTCTCACAGGCTGGGAAACACCCTCTCCGCATCTGGCCTGAATGCGCTGTGCTTTGACGCTACTTTTAACCCGGAAATAATGCGCAAGTTTACGAAAATTGAGTGATCATTCGAAAAATATCACCAATAATTCCGAACAGACTTGTGTTCTTATTGCCAAGAATTGTAGTGCACTCACTATGCATCCATATTTTTAAGCTTTTTGCTCCATCTATCTTTAACATAGTTGCAAACTTACGAGTCACGTGTCATTTTCAATTTCAATTCAGAATTAAGGTTGAGAAAAAAGGAGTTCATTCTTTCCGCCTAATTTCAAGACTTTATTAAACACTGTTCTGATCGAAGCGCCATTTTGAAAATGATTCCATTATGCCTTCTTCAAAGAAACCGTCGTCCTTATTGACCAAACCTAGGATGACGATTTTCACAAACTTCTATTGAGGCGAATTTTTACCGGCAAAATAAGTGACCATAGACAGAAACAGATAACGGTATGCGACCACAATATGGTATTTTTTTACTGTCGGCTACGGAGCAGGGTTGCCATAATAAAATCTGTGTTTTTGGTCTCAAAAAATCTTTTTATCTGTGCTTTTTCTCAGAAAATCTGTATCGAAATCTGTATCAACCCTTTTGTCGTTTGTCTACTTCCAGCCACCACAGCAAAGAAGTATACTAATATTATAATTTATGCAACAATGTATCAGTTCTCACTTTTTCTAAACGAATTTTATAGTCTTATTTACTTATTCGCAAAACAAAACGGTGCCACTATGAATAATAGGTACTCAGTATAAACAAAAGTTGTCATCCATACTTGAGGAATGAATGAATGGAAAACTCCATGTATTTCGGCACTGTGTAGATGTAAAGAGCATTGTTCTGTATGTTAAAATAAAAAGATAAAAGTCGAAATACGCCAAACTATTTCTTTTTCCTGATTTTATGATGCGAAGGATATCACACGAAGAAGAATTAAAGCAAATATTTTATGATAATAAACATAAAAACATTGTTTAGTAAATACTTATCAGAAGTTTACAAAAAAAGAAGGAAGCTTGTTCATCTTTCATAATCTCACAAAGTTATACATAACTTCTTTATCATGTAAAAAAATTGCGACAAGTACGACACAGATGTCGAAATTAAATACGATCGCAAAGGGTTAAATTTATAGGTTCAATCTTGAACCATATCTTAGCTTTAGTATCATTGATTGGCATAGTTATTATGAATTTAACGATGTTAGTGGTATCCACGTAAAAATTCATATTCTCGGTGCTTTAGTAGGAGAAAGATAAACAGTGTTATTTATTTATTATGAAGCTAGCCGATGACGCAGGCTTTTGCATCTTTTTGCGTTAGATTGAACATGAGAAAGCAGTACTACACGCTACATATGAATGCCAAAATGAATCCCATTCAGAATGATTCTATATGAATAAAATTGGTGAGTTGGGAAAAATATTATTGAGATCAAGCCATATCTATTATTGAATCGTTATTTTGAAAAATCTATAAATATGTATGAAAACCAAAAGGTTTCAAAAAGTCTGAAAAATCCGTATTAATACAGATTATTCTGTAAATATGGTAACCCTGCTACGGAGCAACGTATTTGCTGATTTGACATATTTTTAAATTGCAAGGAAGTAATTGGTTTTCCAGATTTGAAGGATTAGTTTTTGTTGGTATTGTTTATTACTTGATTATTTATTTTTATTAATTATTTATTTATTATTATATTATTATTATTTATTATTATTAATCATTTCTCCAGGCTGTTCACAGCTTATAATGGACCACATAATTCTAGTGCTACCTAGCACAGAGTATCATCTTCATGCCAAAGCGGTTCTGTCTTGCAATTCATATGGATAGTGCGCCTTTTTTGTATTTGGGATTCTCCGATATTAGAAGTAAATTTGTGCTCCGTGTATCGTGTGAGTAAAATTTATGAATTGTTTAGAATCGGGTATCAGTTCTGTTAAAACCCATCGAGCAATGAAAATCATGTTAAATTAAGACACGTTTGACTCAAAAACAAATTTTATATTGCACTCGACCTGTCTCTACTATTTAAATTGTTTACTTCTCGACGATCAACTGATATGTAGAATTTCATGAAAATAAGATGGAAGATTCGATATTTTTTTTTGTCTTTATTTAAGAGACTTTCAGCCGTAGGCTGGTTCGTCTCTGCAGATTCGATATTTGAAACTCAATCTCATTTATCTCTTCACTTAAAACGTTTACCGTTTGTGACATTTATGACCAAAAGATGTTTACTTCTTTTGAGCCTGGCTAACTTTTGACGCGTTGTCAAAAGCAATGTACTTTTCGTTTCATATACGAATTAGGTCCAAGGTTCTCTCTGAAGATACTGCGCATCAAACTATTAGATATTTTATCCTTGCTGCGAAACGTAAACAAATGTAATCGAAAAATGGTGGCTCCAACTACTTTCGTCGAAATGATTTCTGGCATGAGTATGTTCTGCTTGTGGCGTTTAACGCCTTGAATCTTGAACGATGATTTCCATTCACAAAATGCACGGGAAATAAGCTCCTTCTGAATTTTACTCAAATGGATGATGGTACACAAAAATACATTATAAATGAAAGGCCTAAGATATTCAAATTCATCTCCAAAAGAGGAAAAACACACGAGAAGAATTGCAGTAACATATTTAATGTGATGATAGCCTAAGCTGGCATGTGATTAGTTTCTTATAGTGATCCCTCAAACAAGCCGTTGTTCATAGCTTAACACGTTGAGCACAGCGTTGGTCCCTAGGGGCAAACGTTGAATTTTTTAGTAGGAAAGCTGACTGACTGGGACTGTGAGTTACGAAATAAGAAAATAAAGATATATATGGCTTGTTTTCGGATGTTTTACTAAATATAAAGTCTTGTCCAGTTAGAATCCGTACGGAAGAAATCATTTATATCTCGGAGATAGAATGACATACAAAAAAGAGTGATCAACCAAAAGAAAGATATATTCTTGCACTTTTACAAAAAAATGTCCTTAAAATTATTTTTCTTCATTTCTGATGAAACTTCTCACTTTTCTGGTGATTCCTCCCATCAAACGTTGCACAGCGGCAGTGTCGACCTCTGTGGCCAGTTTTTTCCAGAATCTGGTCATCCCTGCAGCGTCCCGAGCCATTTTTCCGGTCTTCTTTAGCTTCCGCTTCATAATCGCCCAATATTTTTCAAATGGGCGGAATTGGGGGCAGTTTGGTGGGTTGAACTCCTTCTCGATAAAATCCACCCCGTTGTCGCGGTACCACTGGAGAACCTCCCGGCTATAGTGGCAACTCGCTAAGTCAGGCCAAAACTTAACGGGACCATTGTGTGCCTTTATGAAAGGCAACACACGCTCCTTCAGGCACTCTTCCTTGTACAATTTCGAATCCATGGTCTTTGTAGTGATGAAAACCGGCGTCTTCGCACCACAGGTGCATATACCCTGCCAGATCATCATCTTCTTGGCAAATTTGTCCATGAACATGAACTTGAATTTGGCGGGGACATCGCCTCGTGCCGTGGAAAGATAAAATTTTTGTCCCGGAAGTTGGCCGAAGTCCATTTTTACATAAGTTTCGTCATCCTGGAGCAGGCATCCATGGTACTTCGTTAGTACCTGATAATACAACTTACGAGCGCGAGTTTTCGTCACTAGACTCTGCTTCATCGTCCTATTTGGTTGCTTGATTGCTTTGTAGGAATGAAGTCCAGCTCGGTGAATGATTCGTCGAACGGTACTACGAGCGGCACCGTATTTCTGAGCGATATCATGTTCGGACAGTCCAGGGTTTGCTCTGACGGTTCTCAACACCTTCCAATTCAGCTGACGATCGTAGGTTCCGCTTCGACGCTTCTTTTGAACCGCCCGGTCCACGCTGTTCCGCTCGCGGAATCGTCTGAGCACATCACATACGGTAGTTTTAGCGATATCCAACTGTTTCGCGATCTTCGCACCCGACCACGTTGGATTGTCAACGTGGGTGTGCAAGATTAATTTTCTTCTTCTGTCTTCCATGTGGAATAACTCCGGACTTACGGCACGAAAAAATTTGAAACTTTTACCACCAGAAGAGGAAACATTTGTAAACAAACCGCTGTAAAAACTTTCTTGCAGCGGCCACTGACTGTGCCGCTGTAAAATGTGCAACGCGTACGGATTCTAACTGGACAAGACTTTAATTACTTTCTCGTCGAATTTCTGACTATTTTCTATGTATACAATAAGTATTTTTGGGAGCTGGGACCGACACCGATATTGTGTAAACGCTGAAATGGAAAGCGCATCAAAAATAATCCGGGGCTTAACGTGTTAAACTCAGTAATAGTCGCTTTTCACACAGCACCCCGTTACCGATGGGTTCATGGATACCCGGCTCATCGATAGCATAATAGCATTCTCAGTCTCTCGCGAGACATGCAATGTTCACCAATTACCACCCATTATGCGCCAAACACAATGAGGTCTGCAGCAGCAGCATCGTGTGAACCGCACATGCGCATGCATTATTCATCTAACCATGCATTTACGGACACCATAATCTCCAACACTGGCCATGACCCGCATAGTGCCCCCCGAGAAGGTCTACGATCGCTACAACACGTCTTAGACACAAGACTTACACGCTAGATTACTCTGCAAGGCCGTGGTCCGCAGGAGGTCCATTCCGAGCGTCGCAAGTGCTGATATAGTGCAGAGATTTGCAGTTCAATGGTCCCCATTGTTTGCCGCTAAGTGCACTGCGTGCATCCGAAGTGATGTTATTAATCAATTCGCCTGCACTTCTATGTAGATATTCTCCAGAAGAATACCACGCCACAGTGAACATTCTTCATGTCGCATTTCGTGTCCTTCATCCGCCAATCCTGGGCTGAGTGTGTGTACACATCGTGTTTCAAAATTAATTGCAAACATCTTTCTGGTCGCATGTTAGACCGATCGTATGAGTGATGTCTGATGTCACATATCCTTCAGTTGCCAGTAGGAAAACACAGTATCTTGGTTAAGGCATACCGTCGCTGGCCACGGGACGGGGGGCAATTTAGCGCGCGCCCAAGCGCAAGAAGCTGAGCTAAACTCCACTTAGCGTTAGCCACGATCGCGGTGGCGGGACACGACGTGGAGTTATGTAAAGCACGAAGTGCTTTATTTTTACAGCGTTGCCGTGTGGTGATCGTGGAGATCGCGGAAAAGAGAAGGTGTTTCGCTGTAGAATGAGACCGGTTTCCGTCGTCGACGCCTTGTTTGGTCCGCTTCTAGTGGAGGGGGAGGGGGAAACTGAGGAAGAGCCCAGGAAAGAGGTGCACCGTGCACAATGAAGTGCAACCATAGTGGAATTGCATGTCTCGCAAACGGGGATTGGTTGCACGAAAGTGGCTCGAGGATTAATCCATTGCTGCTGTATGGCATGTTGTTGGCACATGTAAAGAATAGTAAACTAAAGTATGTGGATAATGTGTTGAGGTGCTACCGAGTGATGAAATGTGACACTGAAAGTAACTGGTTTGAAATTTGGGACAAACTTTCTGCTCATTCTCAACAAACAAAGCTACATTTTCTATTTATGCAAATGTTATACTATATCAATGTATTTTACATTCAAAAACTTTCTATTTGTAGAACTGAATTCATTCAAGTCTAAATTGTCATAATCATAAATCATAAATCAAATATCTTCATATTAGTGTCCCTAGTGTACTATCAGTAATACTTTGTATTATTACTGAATCAATGAGGAAAACATAATTTACGATACTGATGGCTTGATCTTGCTCGATCTAGTGCTGGCGAATGATGCTGCTTTATCGAGGTGCTCGATCACCGAGGCTGCCGATCCAGTTACTCAGCTCGACACCGATCATCCAGCACTAGAAGTTGACGTCAATCTACCGACGCCAACTGGATTTGAAGATGTACCAGATCTGACTTCCTTCAAATTCCAGAAAGCTGATTTCGCAGCATTACATCAAGCTATAGCTCAAGTCGACTGGGAATTTCTGGAGACCATCGAGGATGTGGATGCTGCCGTTGCCAGGTTTTCTGATGTCATGACCCGTATCATCGTTGATTGCGTTCCTGTGCGGAGGACTGCACGGAGACCAATCTGGGGCAATAGACGACTGGGAGAACTCAAAAGATTGCGATCCTCTGCTCTCCGGCGTTTCTGTAGGTTGCGCTGTCCGTTTGCTAAGCAAGAGCTGAACCGAACGAGCAACGAATACCGTTTGTACAATCGCTTCCTGTATAAACAGTATACGAGGCGTATGCAGAAAAATCTCCGTAGAAACCCGAAACTTTTCTGGTCCTTTGTCAACTCCAAGAGAATGGAAAAAGGCTTGCCCGTGAACATGTTTCTGGTGAACCACTCGGTTAACACTGCACTCGAGAAATGCAATCTTTTCGCTACTCACTTCAAGCGAGCATTCAATTACCGTTCGTCCTCCGAAATGCAAGTTGCTGCCGCCGTTAGAGACACTCAAACCAACGTATTGAATCTTGACATCTTCCGAGTCACCAGCGATGTTGTGGAGGCTGCGATCAGCAAATTGAAGTATTCTTTGACTCCCGGTCCGGACGGTATCCCTTCTTGTGTACTCAAAAAATGTGCGCCAAGTCTTGCCTACCCTTTATCGGTTCTATTCGACACCTCTCTACAGCAGAGTATGTTTCCTTCGCTATGGAAGCAGTCAGTGATGTTTCCAGTACACAAGAAAGGAGACAAACGTAACATAGAAAACTACCGAGGAATCACATCACTTTGCGCCTGTTCAAAAGTTTTCGAAATCATTGTCAATGATGCTGTGTTTTCCTGTTGCAAGAACTATCTGTCAATGGATCAGCACGGTTTTTTCCCAAAAAGTTCTGTCGCAACCAATTTGGTCGACTTTGTTTCCATTTGTCTGCGCAATATGGAGCAAAGTACACAGGTGGACGCAGTGTATACGGACCTCAAGGCTGCTTTCGATCGCGTCGATCACAAAATCCTTCTAGCAAGGCTGAACAAACTCGGGATTTCATCAAGACTAACGACATGGTTGAACTCGTATCTGAAAGATAGACAGATGTGTGTCAAAATCGGACCTGCACAATCTGCGACATTCTCTAATCCTTCGGGAGTGCCTCAAGGAAGCAACCTAGGTCCATTGTTGTTCTCACTATACATCAACGAAGTATCCTTGATACTTCCAACTGGGTGCCGCTTATTCTATGCTGATGATGTGAAAATTTATATGGCAATCAGGAACGCACTAGATTGCCATAGGCTTCAGGATCTGGTCAACCGCTTTGAAGAATGGTGCTTGAGGAATATGATGTCGCTCAGTATCTCGAAATGCAGCACTATTTCGTTTCACCGGAAGCTCAAGCCAATAGTGTTTAACTACTCCATTTCTGGTCAAGTTCTGTCGCGAGTGAGCCACATCCGTGACCTTGGAGTGACCCTTGATAATGCGCTCAGTTTCCGACTGCACTTCAACGAAATTATTGCTAAAGCCAACCGGCAGTTGGGATTCGTTCATAAAATTACAAGTGAATTTCGTGATCCACACTGTCTTCGATCTCTATACTGCTCGCTAGTTCGATCTACACTGGAGTTTAGTGCAGTTGTCTGGTGCCCGTTTCAAACTAACTGGATTTGTAGGATTGAGTCTATTCAGCGGAAATTTGTGCGACATGCTCTCCGGAATCTTCCGTGGCGGGATCCACTAAACTTGCCACCGTACGAGGCTCGTTGCCAACTCTTGGGACTGGAGACGCTGGAAAGGAGACGTTTCAACGCTCAGGCTATGTTTGTCGCCAAACTTTTGACCGGAGAAATCGACTGCCCTGCACTGTTGGAGCAAATTAATATGTATGCGCCTGAACGTATTCTTCGTACCAGAAACTTTTTGTATCTTGAGGGACGCAGTGTGAACTATGCGTTGCACAATCCTGTTCGTTTTATGTCAGTCCGTTTCAATGATGTGTTCGACTTATTTGACTTTAATATCTCTTCGGACACCTTTTACAGACGACTCACTCGTAGATGAAATCTTTGTATTGTTTTATTTTGTTGGACCATTGTATTTTGATTTAGTAGTGTCGTTTAGTTTTAAGAAAATCATTAAGACCAAGTGTGAGTCAGATGGTTTAAAGAAAAGAAATAAAGAAATAAAGAAATTACAAGGCATGTTTGTGGCCAATATTCATATAACTTAATTCTAAACACAAACAATTATATTATATATTATAAAAAGCACATGCTCATAAATGTGCTTAAAAATTGCTCTGGGATTTTGTTGGTACTATGATCCGTGTAGAAATCTCACTTTTGGCTAAACATTAAAATGTTTGGACCTTTTCAACGTTGTTTCCGGCTACTGTCTTGCTCGAACGGGTAGCCGACTTGATTCGCGTTTGAAGGGTCTTGGTAGAATTGATATTCAGAATTCCTATGGCAGAACTAATAGTTCAGTTCATATTTATCATATCTCATCAATTACGATTAGAAAACATAACAGTGTTAAGGCCTTCTATGAAGGGGTCAATATGAGATTAGATACCAACCTTTATTGCTTTGCTAAGTGTCCCTCAGAACCCTAACTCTTTATTTGTTTAGATGTGACACATGAGTTCCCTGACATCAATGACTTGACGGTGACTACTGGCCCTATTTTTCTGATTACTTTGGAAGATTTGGAAGATTTCCCAGTTGTCGAATGGTAGCTAGTACAAATTTCCTCAGTATTTGTCTATTTCCTGATCATTTAGTAAACGTAACTAAATTCTCCAGTACCAAAAGTATCTCATCATTGGCTTGAAGCCAGAATTAAACATGTTAACTAAACCGTTCCCCATACACCCCCCCCCCCTTAGGGGGTCTCCGTAGCCACATTGGTTGCGCGTTCGCTTAGTAAGCGATCGTTCGTGAGTTCAAAACTCAGGGCCCTCATTGACCATCTTTGTGTTGTTATAGAATAGCTACGTCCACGCAACAATCATCAGCGATGGAGATCGTTCCACGGTCGAAATAAGATCGATTCATCCATACAACTGCTCTGCTCTGCAAGACACATCGGGCTACTGTTCTATAAATAACTCAACAATGATCATTCAACTGTCTCCGCTGTCCGGTGGTCCAACTGGATAATGGAAGAACAGAAAGAATACTCTTACGCCTAAATGGCTACTGTGTAAATGTACCATATGTAATGGTGTAGAAGGAATACTGGCGAATGACAACTGTGTAATGTGCTAATTATAGATATGATAACCATGTGACATGTACACGATTAAAATTCGGCTCTGTTACTTCTAAAATGCTAATGAGCCTTAAATAAATAAATGGGATAAAAAAAACTAACTCGTTGTTATATCGAAAGCTCTCGTGTTGTGTCGGCATCACTGGAGTTCCTCATTTCCACAACTTCTACGAAGCGACTGCAAAGGCAACAAACTACAAGGAGCCGTAACCGGACCGAGAAATTCGACAGCTTTTTCATACAAAGAACCTGTATGAACTTATTTCCTTATCGTGGACTCAAGAACATCTGGTACTGATACCATACATTCTCGGTCATTTTAGGTCACCAAAATGGAGAACGCAATGTTGATTTAATCATTGAGGCTCCCAGGTGAACCTGAAAGAATCCAATCATATCATTATTTGTTTATCTATCTATAGCAATAAAATAAAGAATGAACGGAGAAAAAATATTCATAACTAGAATAGTTGAGAGCTGATGAAGAGAGAAGGTTAAAAAAAAGTTGTGCCATGGCGTACACGATTCCAGCCCTTCTGGTTATCTGAAACAAAAAAAATCGAACAAATTCTGCATCAGTGTAGATGCCGCTATCGCAAGAACCTCGGACATGTCAAAAAGTTCTCTTTTCTAAGGTATATTCTTGAATGCCTAAAGCATCGAAATATGAAGGTAAAAACAAATGTTTTTTTTTTCAAATTTCTGGATTAGGATACAGGGCGGACTCGATTATATACAGTCTCAGGTTTATTTTCACTGTATATAATCAATCCTGTATATAATCGAGTCAATAAAAAATATTTTTTATTCGTTTTTTAGGCATGTGTTTTTCGTTTTTTAAGTCTAAAAGATGAATTTGATTTTTGATTCATCCGCTTAAAGTCATAAAACGCCTTTCTCACATGAAAAAAAAATTATCCAGATTCTCTCAAGAGGCGATATATGATCATATTTTATGAAAAAAATCCTTCTACGCATATTAGTTAGGGTGGTAATGAATGTATGGAAAAAAAAATCGTTTTATTTTTTTTTTTTTTTTATCTTCACTTATTTTTCGTCGGCCTATTTCCGCCACTTTAGTGCCAATCACCGACATCAGGGAGGCGACTCCACCTGTTCCTACCTATCAGACTCAACAACTCATGAGCCGGGCCAACTTCTTTTACTTCCCCTCCGAAGGAAGACGTAACCAGAGATTTTTCGCCTCAGAAAATCCCAACGACGCCAGCTGGGATTGAACCCAGGCCGATCGGATTGTGAGGCTGTTACGCTAACCACACAACCACTGGCGCCGTCGTGTATTTCTAAAAAAAAAAAAAAAAAAAAAAAATCGTTATCGAATTTAAAAAACCGACTATGTACATTTGGTTTATTGGCCCAAAAAATTATCTGTGCAAAAAGTTTCAGCTCAATCGGACATGATTTAAGGGTGCCTCAAAGCGCTCAAAGTTTTGATTTTTTCATCCTCGAAAATCTTCCAAAAGGGGAGTAATTGAAATTTGGAAAATCGAAATTATTTTCAAATGACCTGTACAAAATTTCAACTCAATCGGACATGATTTAGGGGTGCCTCAAAGCTCTCAAAGTTTTGATTTTTTGATCCTCGAAAATCTCCCAAGGGGGAGTAAAGGAAATTTAGAAAATCGATTTTTTTCCGTTGCCAAATGACTTAAAAATGCATGAATCGTCGAAATCTGGTGTCATCTCGAAAAAAAAATTTTGGCCGAAAATCGACCTTTTGGGAAAGTTAATAATTTTTTATGTGTTATTATTAATTCTATCCTAAATATTTATATTAAACTTGATTGTTTCTATGAATTAAATTGAAGTTCTCTAACCGCTCTACAATTTGTGCTTTGACACCCAACTTCTATACTTTTTAATTTGACAGCAATATCAATATAAACAATTCCTGGTGAAAATTCAAGCAACATCTTCAAAAATCACGATTTTTACCCCAATGTACATGTCCACTTAAATTTCCACTTAAGCCACTTAAATTTCACCTTAACGTTGGAAGGTTACATTTTTTCTTGAGATAAGTATCATTTGAAATATAAGAAAAATTATTTTTTCAGACTGTATATAATCGAGTCCAAGATTGCATATATTCTCATCACATATAATCGAGTCCGATCTGTACTGCCTTAAACACCACCGACATTATTTCTGAAGCCAAAAGCAGTCAATCATGCCCGTTTACTCGTTTCGCCCCTTGGTGCTATTTTATACGTCCGAGGTTAGAATTGTCGAGGACTATTTTTCATTAAAGGCGATTTAGAGGATTTTGGAATCATCCTAATACGTTTGTCGTCCCATCACCCAGATATAGGTTAAACTTTCCTCACCAGGTGCCTTTCCAAGCCCCCCCCCCCCCTTCGCGAGTTACGTAATTTGTGCACGACGCCTTATGAGATATAAACGCTCAAAATCTTGGTGGTCCGGCGTAACTCTCTCGTTTTTAAAACTTTGAACTTTGAACGTACAGAAATGAAAGACGGAGTCCTACGATAAAAATTTATCCGCAACAGACTCAGTCGGATTGCGTTGGGCGACGAAAGTGTCAAAAATCTCCATAGAATCCTTGTGATGTATACAGCAATATCGGTCGCACATAATATTGGGAAAAAGTTACAAAGCCCTTAATGCACTTTAGTCGCCGTTTTCTGCTCAACTCCAACATTTCCTGACGGTTTGTCTACCATATGTCTAATGTTAGTTCTTCATATTTTGGGTGAGTTCGAAGTCGACCAGCACTTACAGCTGGAGCCATCTACTGACAAACAGCGGGAACTTAGTTGCGTAACTAATAATTTAACAATGATTCTGTCAAAGAATCAAAACGTAATTCAATAATCAAAATGCTGGAACCATTCTCAGTGATCAAAAGGGAAAGAAGAGGGTTGAGATAACCTTGCACAAAGTCTACGCGGGGTCAATGTAGGGCATTTTTTTTTATCTTTTATGTTTGTTCCGCATCTATTAAAGTCTTGTCCAGTTAGAATCCGTACGCGTTGCACATTTTACAGCGGCACAGTCAGTGGCCGCTGCAAGAAAGTTTTTACAGCGGTTTGTTTACAAATGTTTCCTCTTCTGGTGGTAAAAGTTTCAAATTTTTTCGTGCCGTAAGTCCGGAGTTATTCCACATGGAAGACAGAAGAAGAAAATTAATCTTGCACACCCACGTTGACAATCCAACGTGGTCGGGTGCGAAGATCGCGAAACAGTTGGATATCGCTAAAACTACCGTATGTGATGTGCTCAGACGATTCCGCGAGCGGAACAGCGTGGACCGGGCGGTTCAAAAGAAGCGTCGAAGCGGAACCTACGATCGTCAGCTGAATTGGAAGGTGTTGAGAACCGTCAGAGCAAACCCTGGACTGTCCGAACATGATATCGCTCAGAAATACGGTGCCGCTCGTAGTACCGTTCGACGAATCATTCACCGAGCTGGACTTCATTCCTACAAAGCAATCAAGCAACCAAATAGGACGATGAAGCAGAGTCTAGTGACGAAAACTCGCGCTCGTAAGTTGTATTATCAGGTACTAACGAAGTACCATGGATGCCTGCTCCAGGATGACGAAACTTATGTAAAAATGGACTTCGGCCAACTTCCGGGACAAAAATTTTATCTTTCCACGGCACGAGGCGATGTCCCCGCCAAATTCAAGTTCATGTTCATGGACAAATTTGCCAAGAAGATGATGATCTGGCAGGGTATATGCACCTGTGGTGCGAAGACGCCGGTTTTCATCACTACAAAGACCATGGATTCGAAATTGTACAAGGAAGAGTGCCTGAAGGAGCGTGTGTTGCCTTTCATATAGGCACACAATGGTCCCGTTAAGTTTTGGCCTGACTTAGCGAGTTGCCACTATAGCCGGGAGGTTCTCCAGTGGTACCGCGACAACGGGGTGGATTTTATCGAGAAGGAGTTCAACCCACCAAACTGCCCCCAATTCCGCCCAATTGAAAAATATTGGGCGATTATGAAGCGGAAGCTAAAGAAGACCGGAAAAATGGCTCGGGACGCTGCAGGGATGACCAGATTCTGGAAAAAACTGGCCACAGAGGTCGACACTGCCGCTGTGCAACGTTTGATGGGAGGAATCACCAGAAAAGTGAGAAGTTTCATCAGAAATGAAGAAAAATAATTTTAAGGACATTTTTTTGTAAAAGTGCAAGAATATATCTTTCTTTTGGTTGATCACTCTTTTTTGTATGTCATTCTATCTCCGAGATATAAATGATTTCTTCCGTACGGATTCTAACTGGACAAGACTTTAACAGTCTAAACTAACATTTCAAAATCTACGTTCGAAACCTGTATCAACCGAAGCAAACGACTCAAAAATCGAGTTACAAAATCAGCGTTACGTCAGCAACGCTCGGACGAAAGTGCTAATCAATAATTCCACTTTCATAGCCATAAAAGTAGACCTGGTGATATGAGCACACATATGTGCACATATTAGTGAGGTGGATAAGCAACCTGAAGAGACCTAAGCAGGGTAGCAGATGGGAAGAAATGTTGAAATTTTCACTTTCGAACTTGATGTCGTGTGTGTTATAATCCTAAATTACATAAAAGTTTCTAAGACTACTAAAATTCGTTACTAAACTTTTTTGTGTTTTTCTGTCCATCTTTCAGCCGGAGCCGAATACCGTGTGAAGCGACAGGACGACGATGGTGAGCCGGAAGGCGACAACATCGACGAGCTGTGCAAGGACCGACCGGCGGACGAATACTTCCGTCTGTCCACCGATGGCGATTGCCGTGAAGTCGTGAGGTGATGATTACCGCCAGGAAGCACCACTGATCCCCTAGAACAAGTGTAGCATAACGCACGTGTGCGTGTGCCAAATGTTTCTTTGTGATGCCCACAGTCCTGGTGTTTCCCTTTCTAGTCCATTCCCAATTCTTCGGTGTGTTTGCTCTTGATAATCGCGCGAAGTAGTCTTCATTTTCGTACTCGAAATAAGCACACGCCGTAATCACTTTAGGAAACGATCGATTCCGTTAGAAATTCACGTACACTTACCATATTCAATTGCTCGTTAATGCAGGTGCGATAATGCTGGCGAAAATGGCATCACAAGACTGGCACGCGTACGTTGCCCAACCGGGTTATACTTTGACGTTTATCGTCAGACCTGCGATTGGAAAACGAACGTTAAGAATTGCGATGAACTAGGAAGTAAGTCCACGGCGGTGGACCGGCCGGGAATCGAAATGAGACCTACGTCAGTCCAGACGTATGCCAGCTTTCCATTGCCGGACCCGTCCACCGAACAAACTGTCTCCACTAAAACTATTCTTTCTCTTTCTTTACTTTCATTCGTCTTTCATGACCCCCCCAAAAAAACGAACCCGAAATCAAACCAAAACCGTGTCAAATCTTAACCTCTTTCAAAAAACCAAAAAAAAACGGCCCCGTGTTGCAAAATAAATAGGTGTACCCGTGCCGGATTGAAGCAAATCACTTGCCCATCCGGTCTAGCATTCGACATTGAAAAACAAACTTGCGATTGGAAAGCAAAGGTCACCTCATGTGACAAGAAGGAAAGTAAGTCTCAAACCAAAGTTTTCGGCGAGGGAAAAAGTTTGCAAACAAAATTGTCACGCTTTTTTGTATATATGTTTCTTTCCGCCAGGGAAAGAACTCGGTTTTTGCACAACGATTAAACAACAACAACAACAAAATAAAAACATTAGGCTATTTTTTCCGTGCGCAAATTGGTTTGGGATGGCATACTGTTCCAGCACTAGGAAGTAGAATCCAAATTACCGTAAAACGAACTGGTTCTGGGAATGCAATCCAGTAGATTTAGAAAGGCTTAGACTACCCCGCAAAACATTGACAGACTGACTGACCTCTGAGATATTTTTTACGGCAGCTGACTAGTTTTGTGTAGTTTGTTTTATCTTATACTAACCTAATCTGTCGGTGGAGGATATCGTTTGTCTCGTTTGACTAATGAGCCTATGTTAAGATCATAAATTTTCTAACACTCTTGTAGAATGTGTCTGTAAATTATTCCCACGAAACACTATCAGAACACTTCCACTAAACACTTAACCATGTACCTATCTCTGTGTGTAAAAAACACAAACAAAAACTACGCTACCATCTGCTCAACTCAAATGTGAACTATTCAAACTATTAAACTTCAAATCATAATCTTGTGTGCTAAACATTCAACAATGTGTATGTCAAATTATTTTTTTCTCCTTCCAAACATCTGAAACGGTAAAGGATTGAATACATTAAATGTGAACACAACTCCCACCACAGCTACCACAACACTCAAATGAGGTGCCTAAGTACCACTCCATATCCCTCTAGCGATCAAGCTGAACATTTACCGCATGAGCTGTCTAATATTGAGCGGAATAAAGATCTTCAACAGCAATAAGTTTTACACTCTTTAGCAGTCAATAATCGCTTGTAACACTGGTCAAGCAACTAATTTCAACAATAAGACAAAAGACAAGAACACCCACAAGATCTTCTAGGACCAGTAGTTGATAAAATATAAACTATTGTTGTGCGACTCCATTCCAAGCTGGTCGCCGTTCGCTCCAATCGTTCACTTCTACACCATCACACGAACACACCTATTTACAACACGTTCTACAGCTTTACCCAATTCTTCGTAAA